>NW_026260179.1:0-81418 GCF_024291825.1 Alternaria postmessia | reverse complement strand
AGTCTCAGTTCGCGATTCTAAAAAATGTCTTGGCAGTCAATCAGGTCAGTTCACTACCTCCAGACTGACAGTTTGAACCGCAAAGATGAACTGACAACTGACTGATTGACTGATAGCAACTCTGATCGTGACGAGGATATGGAAGAAAATTGCTCAAAGATTCTAGCTTCCAATAAAAAGTTCAATGGTTGAGGATAGATGACCCATAACTATTTGAAGACGAACCACGGATAGGAAATCTTGCTCATCCATGTACAAAGCGTGAAAATAATATTCAGATGTCCTCGCTACCAAACTCCGTATCGCTCGGGTCAGGGTTGCGATTAGGGTCCCCACGAGACTGTGGAATGTGTCTTTGAATCTGCTGAAGGTCTGGTATGCATGGCAACGATCCGATTGAATAGCTTTGATTTGTTTCGCTGGACTCTACTTACGATAGGGTCTCACACAAACGCGACGCAACCTTGCGTATGTTAGCAAATAGATAATACGTCGTACGAGACTGCTCGTATTCCGAAAGCCTACCATCTTCCTTGCTTGTTTTAATACCAGACCGAGTCACTCACTGAGCATTTTCACCATCCACAAAATCTCCAAGTCTATGGAAGAACATGTCATATGTTTCCACTACAGATTTTCCCAGAGAAGAGATAGTGGCTGCAATGAGGATGAGTCTTATGAAAAACATGATAGCACCGCCCGACTGCGAAAGTGAGGCAGCAAAGGTGGTAAACGGTTACAAGACTGTAGACGGAAAAGACGACGGTGCGATGATGGCGCAGACTGCGTGCGCAGAAAAGTAGTAAATGAGCGCATGGCAGATGATTCTGCGTGTGGAAAGCATGGTTTTGGACAGAGTTGCGGGAGCTGGAAGGCGAGAATCTCCGTTTCGTGCGAAAGAGGGATGTGGAAGTTCACAAGGTCACTAACAGTTGCAAGAAAGTGTTTCAGGTTTTGTAACTGCAACTTTCTGTCTTTCATGCATAGGACGTTGCGTAGATAGTGTGAGATTTGCGATCGACTTGACTGGCTACTCACCAGTCACTATGGATGCGAGGAAATTGATCCTTGGTAGACATGACTGGAAGTAGCTGTCAAGGACTTCCATGGTCACAGTGCACAGGGTGAGTCGACTCATGACGCTCTGAAGGTTGGCAAGGTTCGATCAGATATCAGAAGTGATGAAAGGATATTATTTGTGCTTGACGCGAAGTTGTTGAAGATCTATAATCACTTGGTGCGTTGTAGTAGCTGCCAGGCACTCCGCTGTTCGAGCAAGTCGTATCTGAGTGCACCAGCGTCCAGAACGATGAACAAGCCGCACCTTCCCTACGCCTCCAATCTCGCCTTCTCCTCCTCCGCTATCTCTTCCTTCAACGCTTCTTTCTCGGTGTCCGCTGTCGTTACCTCCGAGCCCTCTTTCCCCTTCTCTGTTGTGCCTCCCAAATCCACCTTCTCCTTCTCAACCCCCTTCCCCACCGTGCCCTTCTCGATATCGACCACTCCACCATTCTCTATCATCTCTCTTACCATCTTCTCGTTATGCTTCGACCCTTGCCAAGCCCACCAAGACAACATATACGCGTTGGCGACTGCAACAGCCTCAATGGTCGTCTGCTTGCCCTCACTCCATCTCGCGATGAATCCGGTAGTTTGTATGGCTGCGGCGACCAATATCAGCCCACGACCGATACGACCGGCTTTGAGATGTTTGTCTAGGGGTCTGTTCGACATCTCTCGGAATGAGTGGCAAAGAGCAAAGTATACTATGACGTTGAAGTTGTGTAGCTGTAGAATAAATGATGAATACATCTAGATGGGGATGCCGGACATGGACGCGGACAGCGACAGAGTGAGGAGTGATTTTAGGTATTGGCTGTTATACATAGTAGTGGGTGGCCTTATTGGGTGTCATAGCCGTTCCATCCGAGCGTGTGACTAGTCACTAGCATGTGGCGAGCATTCCGGATTCTGATCCGAGACGTGCATTCGTTCGTCGACCAAGTCCGCACCCATCTTCCGGGAATACAGTCACGCTTGAATAGTCTGGTTGCCACATCACGGCCGCGTCACTAGCCAGCCTCTCCAGATGGTGCTTCACCACACCTTCTTATCCGTCCCTTGTCGGCCATCTACTCATCGAGCATCGTATACGAGATTTCCAATACCAAGCACATGCAGACGTTCACAATAAACAAGCTCCAGACGACGACCCCCAATGATCCATTCTCAAACCATTGTTGTACAGTATGAGGATGATTCCAGCTCATAATTGCGAGGAAGCTAGCGATGAATGTGGTTACGGCGGCGGAGACGACTATGCAATATGATATTTTCTTGATCACGCTCTGGGATTTGGACTCCTGCTGGCTGCATTCACAGGCGATCGTGCCGACTTCGGGATCGTATATCATCGTGTGGTGTCTTTGAGGGTTGTATAGGTAGATGAACGTGCCAGACTCGATAGCGGACGTCATTTTGTAGTGTTTGGAATCCTCGATAAATGGGCAGACGAACGCGCCGATTTCGGGACTGGGTGACATGGGATAGTGTGCTTGAGTGTGTGGTGTATGTAAGGCTGTAGTGTGGTATGATCGTAACCGAAGCCGTGTGCGAGTGTGCAAGAATTGCAGTATTGGAAAATACTTCAGTTTTATATCTTTGGAATATTCTGTCCCTCGCGATTGTACCGTGGTTGACTTTCTTGGCTCCAGCCAATCTTGTACCTGATACATGGTATGCTATCGTATGGGTATCACGATGACCCAAATTACCGTCGATGCCTGCACCCTGATCTTTTCCCAAGTAAATCCAGTCGTACAAATCCACGACGACGGTTTGCAGCGTCCTGTTGTCGAGATTGGTGCCTCTACGTCATCCAACCATATTCATGCTTGGTTTCCGACTTATGAAAATCGTCTAATTCGTGACTTCCAACTCCGGCTCTTTCTGCTCGCCGTTCACATTCGAGGGGAGTTGTGGGTCATCAGGCCATGCACCTTCGATCTCCTGCGCGGCAGCTGCAACACCTTGTTGTGGGACATCGTTGGGCTGTGGATCATGTTGAGCTAGAGGATCGCCCTCAAACCCATTTGGATTTTCTTCTGCCATTTCGCGGAACAAACCTTCGATCTCTTCTGCATCGTCGAATTCGTCTTTTGGATCGTTGGGGTTTCTGTATTTTGTCCTGAGGGTCTCTGACATATCAAAGACCTCTCCTGACGCAAGCTCAGTGGTCCACTTGTCCATGCCCTGGTTGGCCAGTGCATCTGCTGCGATATTGCCTTCGTCTACCGCGTGGGCCTTCACCCAGGTAATGAGAGTCTGAGCTTTACACTTCTCACGTTCCCGTATCCTTGCCAAAATGGGTTGGATGATATCCTTGTTCACCACCTCTTTGTTCTTGCTGTTCCTCCAGCCATTCCTCTCCCAGCCTGCAACCCAGCTTGTAAGGCAATTTTTGGAATATTCTGAATCGCTGATGATGTGAAGGTCGCGATCGATGGGAACGTGGTCAATTGCTCGGGCCATTGCGACTAGTTCGGCTCGGTTGTTGGTCTGGACATCGCCCTTGAGAGGTTCTTGGACGTTCCTGTGTTCAACGTCAGCAAATGCTCCAGGCTGTAGCACATGCTGTTTGCCATGATACTGACCTCGGATCTCTTGGGCCGAAGTAGACACCACAACCGGCTTTCGCACCTGCATTGCCATTGCCCCGCGAACCACCATCTGTGTATACAACAACGGGGCCTTTGAAATCCCCTGTCGGCTGTCTCTTCCTTTTCCCAAGTTCGTCGTCTGTCTTGACTCTGATGTTGCCTGTTTTGTCGTCGAGCTTGAGGCTCGGGTCGAAACCATCTACTGCGTTGAGCGGGAGGGGGCCGAGGCCAGGCTCGAACTTGATGTCTTGGTTGTCCAAGAGGGGTGCTGGCGATGCATCCTCCTTCTTTTGGCGCTTGGGTGCACTCTCCGATACCTCCGTGCTCCTGTCCAGATGATCTGTCGCCGATGGGGACCTGGATGCAGAGAGATCTCCTCGTAGGCTGATGGGTGCGCTGATGCCACGAACAAAAGCCTCGGCCTCTTCTTTTGTCTTGAAGCTTTTGTGTTTGGCACCACTAAAACCGCTGATCTGCGCTTGCGTAGTCGGCCAATCTGTATACACGCCTGGTTTGCGTCCGGCGGCTACTCCATAGAACTTCGGCTTTCCTCCACCTGCCATCTTTCCCTCTTCGGTTATGTACGTGTCAGGATAATCGGTCCACGGCGGAAATGGGCGGCAGAACGTAGTCGATGACCTGGACGAGGGATGGATAAAATGATCGCGGCGGATATTAGAGCACCTAATCACCTCAGTCAGATTTGGTCTGCGACATGGAAGGTTTGACGTGGTATTGAGGGCCTCTCTAGCGTGACAAACTTACCATAGGTTCGTTCCAGGTGAAGAACATATGCCGCGCCGAGTAAAGATTCGCGAGGCGCTATGTAGCATGCGACAATGACACAGAGGGGATACTGGGAGTGTTGCCGATTACAAAGCGTGAATTGCAGTATAGAGCGTTGTTGAAATGGACTTCTCGCTGCATTGTTTGTGGTTGCGGCGACAGCTTCGGAGGTGCTTGGACCCTGCAGCAAGCAACCTGTCGAGCCTCATCTTGAGAAAAAGCTAACGCGTTTGATCAAGCCCGACAGCATCGTGGATCATACGGAATTGATAGAGCACATAGGTTTTGATTTTAGGTTATGCCATGAACCACACACATCATGGCCATGAAAACGCGTATGTCCTGAGCCGTTGGACGCGCCGTGGTTGAACCTCGGAAGCTCTAACCCCACTACGTCACGCATCAAGCAATTGATCGGAGCGACTTCACCACTAAACACGTTCATCTGCACTCTCGATAAACACGACAAAATAATCATGTTCGAAGTAGGACTCTGACGATGCGTGTCTACAAATGTTGCCGCTCACAATATCCAGGGCCGTCACGCGTCAGACAATTACCGCCTTCACCTGCATCGCGCGCGATCAGTCGTGTTGACGAGTGCAGAGCTGGTTGAGATTCGCGCAGCACAGCGAACATTTGAGGGCGCATACGTCCGTACAGCAATCGGCCAGTTTTCTTTTGCGCTCGTAGTACTCAAGATCTTCACCGCCGAATTCTATTCGATCGGTGCACTGTTCGCAGTCTACGGCGCTGGCATTCTGTTTATTAGTCTGTTCCGGCGACAGCAAGGTCAGTTGACAGTCATGGTGCAGATGTATGACGACGACGCAGGTGTGGCTGCTGACAACAGATAGGTAACAAACAGTTCTTCTCAGAAGTCGGTGAGGATGGCTTGCACAGGAAGAAGTTCCGAACATCCGGCAATGTGGTCACTGTGTTGACGGCATTAAGCGTCTCAGCATACATCTGTCTGTTGGTACTGACGCTCAAACTGGCGACATGAGCATCTCATCACTGACGTCTTTGGATCGTGATGAACGGTCACGTTATCTCGACGAGTGCTTTCAGCACAGATGACGACGTTACCTTGGTACCGTCCCAGACATACGGCAGGTGACCAAAGGGTCTCCACAATGCGGAGGTTTCATCTGGAAAGAAGTCTGGAAACTACTTCTGGAAATCTGGGGAAATACATTGTCGTGTATGTATATGAGTGCCAAGGACTTTTACCTATACAAGAAACAGTGGAGTGTGTAGCTGCACGCTGACGTTGCGCGATCCACCCAGGAACTGGTCAACATGGCACGGAATCACCATGAGAGGAATGGAACGTTGTGCAACGACCGAGACTGTCACCTCGCTCAGAGCTACTTTGGAATTTGTCTAGCCCGTGTCTGCGTGTAAAGGATCAGATCAGGGTAGTTGTGTGCTATCTTGGTCGTCTCGAGGTGCAGCGGGAGGCGTGTGAGAATGATTGGCTTTCGTTTCGGTATCGGACTGTGGGGTTGTCCGCTTCCAGCAAGAAGACGTGCCAAGCGGTTTGTACTCGGACAGCGATGCGCAGACAAGTCGCGCCTTGTCCTCGCACAATCTAACCGTCGAGACTGGAGGATAAAAACTGCTCACCATGCACTGCTCAACGCGTTTGCGCGCGTTCCTGAAAACTCGCCCACCGCTACCACCGTCGGCCTAGTCAAGCGGCGCACCCGTGGTTCCTAGCCCTCTCAACCAAAGGCCGACTCCGAACAGTCATATCGATCCCTTGATAAGGTCACCGGCCCGACAAGCCTGCACTCTGAAATTCACGCGACAATTCGACAGGAACTCTTCTTCTACACAGCCTTTTCGACCGTCTCCCCAGCGAAACCCAGTCCCACACAGTCTTGCAGCGGCAACAGCAACCTGCATCCAGAGCCTTGGGTCCTATCTTAGTGTGCAGCGGCCAAGCTAGCCTTTGATAAGTATTTCGACATCTTGGCATGACGCCAAACATGGAAGCAGTCCCGACGCCGACTGTGACCGAGCTTGTACATCACAAGCATTCGCATCGCCGCCGATCCTCAGCTTCCTCAAATACCTCGACTCCAAACCGCCGCTTCAGCTCCCACTCCATATACGCCCGATCTGTAATGAGCAAACTCACCCTACCCCTCGACAACGCAAAGCAGCCAAACACCAACAACGACAACGACCTCACTCCCCGCGCCGTATCCGCCGAGCCAAAATTTCCTGCTGTTGCGCCTGCAAAGAACGTGCAGGCTCTCAAGGAGAGCGCCCTCCAAAATGGCCAGCTGAAAGCGGTCCCGAATCCAGTCAACCAACAGCACCACAATGGGAGTTTGGTCACCAAGGATGGCGTGGGCACTGCCTTGAGTGACACCCCACTGCCATCTGTTCCGGGAAGTCCGCGGGAGTATGGAAAACCGCCGTCGCAGAGCGCTTCCTACTTCGCTGACCGTGACAGCGCCCTAACCCGCAATAGCTCCACCACGTCGACCCCGCGATTACGGCCTACCACGCTCGATATCCCCGGCCTGACCAAATCCAAGGTCTCTCCCGACGGCAAGATCGCACAGCGAGATGTCGGCTCCAAGCTTGTCATCGTCATGGTTGGACTGCCCGCGCGAGGCAAATCATACATTACAAAGAAGATGGCACGCTATCTGAACTGGCTGCAGCACGATACCAAGATTTTCAATGTGGGAGAGAAGCGGAGAGTAGCTGCGAGTCACAGTGGATTCAGGCTGTCACAAGCAAACCTCGAGCGCGTCTCCTCACACGTCAAGCAGGCCATTGAGGAACATCAAGACTCACTTCCGCAGATCGCTGCGAAAATTCTTATCAATGGCGACCCCGCGCACGATGGGCCCATAGACCCACAGAACATGCCGGACCCACGCCGGGGTAGCACGGCCATTGCGGAGGACGAGGACGGCCCACCATTACCACCACCACGAGTCGAAGTCACATCGCCAGGCCCGAAGGCGCCTTCGCCGAACAATGAGACGGCAACCGAGGAGGAAGAGTCGATGGACCAGTCAGCCGACTTTTTCGACCCACAAAACCAAAGGGCAGCGGCTTTGCGTGAGCAATGCGCTATGGAGACTCTGGACGATTTGCTGGATTACATTCTGAAGGGCAGTGGGTCTGTGGGCATATTCGATGCGACCAACAGTACGCTGGCGCGACGACAGCAGATCATGGAGCGGATACGAGATCGTGCTGGACCAGAACTCAACGTCTTGTTCGTCGAGAGCGTTTGCCGTGATCAGAACCTCCTGGAATCCAACATGCGCCTGAAGCTATCAGGTCCAGATTACGCAGACAAGGACCCAGTCGCAGCCTTGGCAGACTTCAAGAAGCGCGTTGCCATTTACGAGAAGAACTATGTTCCAATCGGCGATTATGAGGAGGACAACAACATGCCCTACGTCAAGATGGTGGATGTTGGCCGAGAGATGATTTCGCATCAAATCAAGGGCTTCCTTGCAGGCCAAGCCGTCTACTACCTCCTCAACTTCAACCTTGCACCGCGTATGATTTGGATAACCAGACACGGCGAATCAGAGGACAATGTTGCCGGAAAGATTGGCGGTGACTCCGACCTTAGCGAGAACGGACAAAAGTACGCAAAGGCCATGACACGTTTCATTGCCGCACAGCGCAAAGACTGGGCCGTTCGACAAGCAGACAAGATGGCCAATACCCACTTCCCCCCAGTGGCAGGCGACCACACCCCTCCAAACCCCTACTACAGCCACGAGCTTGAACAACGCAACTTCTGCGTCTGGACCTCGATGCTCAAGCGCGGTATCCAAACTGGCCAATACTTTTGCGACGAAGAGTTCGAACTTAAACAAATGCGCATGCTGGACGAGCTGAATGCGGGTCTCATGGAGGGTCTCACCTACGAAGAAATCCGCAAAAAATATGCAGACGAATACCTCCAACGGCGCCGTGACAAGCTGGCTTACCGCTACCCCGGCCCCGGTGGTGAAGGCTACCTCGACGTCATCAACCGTATCCGTCCTGTCATCGTAGAGCTAGAGCGCATGACGGATCACTGCCTGCTTATCACACATCGGAGTGTTGCTCGTGTACTGTTGGCGTACTTCCAGGGCCTGAAGCGTGAGGACGTGGCGGATTTGGATTGCCCGCTCGGCATGCTGTACCAGCTTGAGCCTAAGCCATATGGCGTTGAGTTCAAGGCTTGGAGGTATAACAGTCAGACAGATGACTTTGATCATCTGCCGGATTACAAGCTGAGGAGGGGCGCGCCAATGGCAAACAACTAGGAGACAGAAAGATGGGCTTGGGGCTGGGATTAGATGGATGATGTGTATTATTATGGTTGGGTTTTAGATGTTGATGATGTATGTGTGCGTGGGGTAGGGGGGGTTTACATTACTTTTCGGGATCTTTTGTGTTGGATGCTGGCTGGGTTCTTTTAAATCTCCTCCTGATGCTCCTCCTCCCCTTTTGTAATGGTTTCTTTGATGCCCCTCGTATGGTTTGATGCAACGCTTCATGGCTATGAATCATGGTTTGTTGAGCATTTACAGGCGTCTTTTTTCTCTTCTTTTCTCATCCTCTCTTCATCATTTCTTTTGCATGGGCGATGGGGTGGGCGTACGATAGATAGATAGAGGGGTGGTATGACGCAATGATGATTAGACAGGATGTCTTTACTTCACTCAAAAGATGGTGTTTGCGATCCATGTGATAGCAGTGATATGTGCATTAGGAGGTGTCGTCTGATGATGGAGTGGGTGGTGGTGAGGGTATATAAACCCTCTCTTGGATGCTCTCTTCTGTCTTCTCTACGCCGTAACTGTCCATCTTATTCTCCAAAATAACGCACCTCCGCCCAAATGTTGGCCTCGTGATTTTGTTTTCCAAAAGGCTATTGACGCCTTCGGATGTACGAAAAGCCATACAAATATCCTCTTTCCCTCTTTCCAAAACGCTAGCTAATTCAACGTATGGAAAGCTTCCGCCAGCGAGATCCAAACAAAATCCGATACCACATCCACATGGCAGCAACATTTCCTGTCTAAAGATCCTTAAGCCTCTGCACGTGGCTTTCGTGGACCGGCTATTTAAGACTCTCTGGTCTCTATCATAGTGCTCTATACTTCCGCCCAACCGTTACCAAAAACATCAGATGGAGCCAGACATGTGTGTTCCGGCTTTCTTCTTCCAAAAATATCGACGAGACCCAGCATGTGTACGCTCTCCCCCGACTACCTCACAAAATGATATTCGTCAAGTCCATGTGAACGATTGCCATGTCTGGATCCAAAACCTTTTATAAGTGGAAAAACGAGAGGGAAAGCTTTGTCCGGCTCCGATGCTTACAAGAATTACCTGGAAACAATAACATGAGAACTGGAAAGGGGGGACGACGAGGACATAAATACCTTCCTTAACCTCCTGTTTTCCCGCCTCTTACAACATCTTGCTTCCAAATGTTACCAAAATACTACAGACGAGATGACATGTGGGCTGCCGCTCTTCTCGCCCCAAAACACATCCGATATGACGCCATGAGCTTCCGTTGTTCTTCCCCTCTCTACTTCGAACTCAAGTCGAATCAGATTCACGCAGCTGAGCTGCGAATTACGCCCAAAAGAGATATTCTGGCTGTACATGGAACCCCTCCGCTGTGTTGTCCTTTGCACATAAGAAACGTGGCTGTGGTGTCCTCATCGAGATTGGAGATGTTGGGATAAGCATATAAAAGCCTTCCTTCCTGGGTCTTGCTTCGTCTCCTTTATCACTACACTTCCTCCATTTTCCTCAAAACTACAGTTAAAGGCGTGATAACGTGTGGAGCACCTACTCTCGCTCTCTGCAAAATATGATATCGAAAGGAGATATGTGCTGTGTTGCGCCCTGCGTTCTTTCTTGCATCCTCTACAAAAGCAGGTATCATCCAAGTTGATGACTGGTATCAGCTGCCCTCTTCTACTCAAAAACAAGTCGGCGAACAATTCATGTGCGGTCGCGCGGCTCTCTTCCATGTTTTGTTGTTCTTCAACCAAACTTCGACTCGCGATAAGCCATGTTGAGTTGCTGCACTGTTCGAAATCATCTGGTAGCGCACGCATGAGTTTACTATGATGCTTTCGGGAAAGCACAATGAAAAATCTCATGGCTATCAGAGAAGCAGGGCTGGAACCGAAGTATAAAAGCTCGTCTTCTATCTTTTCTTCGTTCTCTCCATTACACAACACTGCCAGAGTATCTTACCAAAAACATCAGATCCACATCTACATGTGTCTCCCCGAGTCTTTTCCCTAAGATCTTCTTGTACCAAGCTTGATGTTTGTGGCTCGCTGACTCCCACTGTCTTCTATCCAGATAGAGACTATCAAAACCTATGTATCGGACAGCTAGCATGCTCATACGAGACCTTGAACCACCTCTCTTGTCAAAATTCGAAGAACGACAACCTTAGCGTTTGCGAGCGGAAGAGCCAACTTCAGGGCGTGGAGGACTATAAAGCATCGTCCATTCTACCTTGGCTATCTTCCTCACTCCCACATTTCTCCTCTGGTTCTACTTCAAAAAAAGAGAACAGGTACATTATGGGTGTTCTTCGGTCCACAAAAGGGCTCGATGAAACGCTATGGTGCACTTTTGCTCTTCGCTGTCCAAAAGATATATGACAAAGAGTACATGTGATTCTTCCGCGAAAACCAAAACCATGGGTCATGGCGCATACGATGAAGAGTCTTACGAGAATATCAAGTCCCTATTCATCTTGTGCTTCCGCAACAGAAGAGTGGCTATCAATCGAACTCTTGTCGGCCTCCTTGCTTCCTTTTTACCCTACATCATTTCAGCTGGTTTCCAAAATCCAAAGAGTTAGGTTTTATGTGCTCTGTGCTCTTGTGTCCAAAATCATGTTCTCCTACGCCATGCCTGTCTTGGTTACCTGCTCGAGCGTGCGTATCGAATGCATGGAACTTGAAGCTACCATACCGAATTGCGACAGTTGACTTGACTTGCGAAGCTTCTTTCTTAAAGAACTCTCCGACAATGAGCTATGCTCACGCAGGCACAAATCTGGGAAGGCGCACTAGGGAAACCGGGTACAAGAAGATCTTCTACCACATTACCTCCCGGCTCACTAATCTTTGCATATCTTCCAAAATGGCTTGAACAGCGTCCCATGGGCGCGCGTGCGCTTTTCAAAATTCAACTTCATTCTTTGATGTCTTCCTCCTTGCATTCTACAAACGAAACATCGTCATTACTATTCGATAAAGAGCAGGATTGATCCAAGACATGATCGGAGTGACCCTGTAAGCCACGTATACCAAGCCTTCACGGGTTTGAAATGGTGGTGGACAAGGTAGAAAAGACTTCGCACGTCTTCTGCTTCTTCTCTTCTGGATCAACATAATTCGCAGTATTTTCCAAAACGATACAATCCGGACCTATGTCCTGCTCTGTCGGTCGGAGACTCTCATGGATTGCCCCGATGTATCAATCGAATTTTGGAAGGAGCTGTTGTATGCTTTCGAGAAACGATCTTCGACAAATCCATGACTGTTGCACTTGCGGTACAAAGGCTTTCTAACCTTTTCCCATGTCTAACGAGCTACTATATTGCCAAAGCATCATGATACAACGTCGGAATGCGGCGACTATGGTTAGCGTGGAGGTTGTGCATATAAGAACTCCCACTTCGTTCTATTTCTGTTCACTGGTCATCAACGGCATCACTGGCATTATCAAAAATGACTACCGTCAATATCTATGGCTTTTCTGGCTTTTTTTTCGAAAATGGCAGACGATAAGACAATGAACCTTTGCGCCGTTGGTCCACCTTAGCTATAAAAAACAACAACATGTGACCCATGAGACGGAACGAAAATTCTTACAAGGGAGATCCCCAAGCAACGGGATCTCAAAGAAACTATAAATTAACCCGGTGTTATTTCCGCCCGCAGTAAATAGCGCAGCCGATATAAAGCTTTCGTGAGCTTCTTAAACGCTGCAACTTATCACACACCTTCCTGTCTTATCACTCATAAGGGCTGCGGGTTGTATCACGACTGGACCAAGAGTGATCTACGCGGACCACATGGTGGGCGCTTGTGCAAGGTTCTGCCGTGCTCCCAAAATCGACTTCTTTCAAGGCCCATGTGACAAGATGTGGAAACTCACTGCGCCTTGCACTGCCGAGCTCAAATACTCGACTGACTACCCCATAGTCCAGCCAGGGAGAGTGACCAAGCACTGCAACGACTAGTAAGACAGCAGGCGGATATCAAGGTGCAACTGGAAGAATTTACTTGCTCGATAACTATGGCAAGCGAAGGACTGGCGCGATCATCGAGTGCTAAAGACTGTGATAGTACAGCATATATAATTCCAGCGGCGTCACTGGGTTAGCAAGAAAATGTTCAGCCTACATTTCGTAGTTGACTTGAGACATACTGCAAGCGCGTGACGTATCACAAGGGCAATCCCACTCGAGGAGATCAAACATGACTATGTATCATATTATCTATATCATTCAGCTAATTTACTCGTCTCCATATCATTTCCTCGCAACGATGGTACAAGGCTCTCTCATGTACCAAGTTCGTAGCTTCGGTTCGCCCAAGACATTGCCACCCTGCAGCAAAGTTTGGGTGTCGACGTTCGCTTTTTGGTCCTCATCTCCACCACCGGTCTTGATGAACTCTGCTTCGTCAACTGTTGCACCAATCTCGTATGTACCACCGCATAGCGCAACGATACCAAGCTCAGACTCCACAATCTCTCCGGGTTGTATGACCGGTAGCTTGCGTTGCAGTACTCCGGTCCATGAGAAGCGCTTATCGAGATCCAACGCGATGTTGTGCGGAAGGCCAGCGACATGTGGCTGCAGTCTTAGTATAGGCGAGATGGGACGCGAACTTCGGTTACGGACGGACGTCTTCATCGTGAGAAAGTCATCGATTGGCACGTTGAACTTTGCGCGACCAATCTGTCGTGCAGCATTTTCACCATCTGCTGTGGGATAGTCCGCGATGATGGTCGTAGTGATGGCAAGATCCTCGAGTTTGATGGCTTCAACCATGCGCGGTGTGAAACGGATGCCACGCAATTCTAGTTCACCATGACGTCCATTGCCGTCTTCTGTCCACGTTCCTCGCACAATCTTGAGTAGCTCTTCACGGTACCAGAAAGCTTCCCTGCTCGCGCGTTCGGTTTCAGGAGAGATTCTACTCGTGCTTACGACAAACTGACGTTGATTGGCGGGGTTCAGGGATGGCACAGCGGCGTGTGGGTCTTGTAGATAAACCTTTGGAAGAATCATGACGATCCTACTGACATGCCCCGGCTGTATGATTTCATTGACACCATGCGCTTCGTTCCAGGACTCGTCGCTGTAGTTGCCATCGAGCATAGGCTTCCGGGCTTGGAGAGTTATCGACAATGGGTTCGGCCATGAGTTTCTTAGATCTAGAAGGAGCATGCAGTGCTCTTCGTCGTTCTCGTGGCTTTGCTTCTGGTTAATGAAAGACCGAAGATGACCGTCAGCTTTCCCAGATGCCGGAGTAGTTGATGACTCGTGGTCAGCTTGAGCTTGCGAGCCCGACGATATGGTATCAGACCAGCCGATGTTGCCGGATAGGGGTACTATGTCTGGGCGCTGAAGCTGCACACTTGCATTCACCGTGATGGAGATGGGCGCCGACACCTGACGGGTAAAGAAGTGTTCCTCGACTTCAGATCTTCGCTTTCCAAGGTTGGCGTAGTCGATCTGGATGGTAGCATCCGTCAGTCTTGTCCGGCCGATAACCTCAATAGTAAATTCTGCTTCGGCGCCCGGCTTGATGCTCGGCGATTCTTCGGCCTCATTCTTACACCAACGCAATGAAGGATGATGGGCAAGTTGAACCTCTAGTTCGTGCAGTTCAGCTGCGGGCAAGTCTTTGTTGGACGTCGCCGCTTGTATTGCAGCAGTCGCGGTATCCTGAAAAGAGATGTGAACGAAGTCGACAGTTGTTACAGCTGAGGTGTTCTTGACAGTAACGGTAAAACGTTTTCTTTCGCCTTCAAGCACCATGACCGCTGACTGTGGTAAAGACACTTTGGTGATAACAATGACAGGCTGATCTGGTATTACAGAAAATGTCAATGACTCTGGCTTCGGCTGGAACGTTGCTCTATGGTCGATCGATGGCGCAATAGCTGTTGAGGGCCGTGATGCTGGAGCGCCCAGACAGGCCTTGAGACCCATGCGTTTCATCTTCGCTTCTCTTTTCGGCTTCCATGGTTCAGGGAATATAGGGAAAAGTCGCTCTCGACATCCGATGAGCTTGACATAGCAACCGATGATCTTCAATGACCCTGAGGATTGCGCTGTTCCTGTGATCTGGAACTTTTGAGTTCTGTAAGGACCAAGCAGGAAGTGCTCCTCTAGTGCAACAAACTCCACACCTTCAGCCGCGATCTTCAACGATTCTACCCCAAGCTCGAACTCGTATGGGTTCTGCATGGCGATGACGAAGCGATAGTGCTCATTAGCAACTA
This sequence comes from Alternaria postmessia, assembly GCF_024291825.1. Classification (NCBI taxonomy): domain Eukaryota; kingdom Fungi; phylum Ascomycota; class Dothideomycetes; order Pleosporales; family Pleosporaceae; genus Alternaria; species Alternaria postmessia. The sequence continues at coordinate 66,431 of NW_026260179.1, read as the reverse complement.
GAACTGTTTGCGCAGCGTTCGTTTGTGGCTTCTTTAACCACGCATTGTGGAGGAATGGGCCATCTTTTCCTTGGCTATCTGATTTTAGTTCCGTACCTTGCCTCTGAGTTAGCCGCAGAGGTTCCAGTTCCTCGAGTATAAACAACCCGCGGACAAGAAAGTCGTCCCAATATTCTGTTTCTACATGCTGTAGCCCAAGCTTCTTCGCAGCTGTGACTGTTCTCGAGATGTTCGAGTAGAGCCGGATCTGTTCATCTCGTGCAAGAGATACGAACACGTCGGTGCTGTTGGGCCTGGGCGCCGTACCCGGGCCTGCAACCCGCAGTAAGAGGGCGGTAAAATGGAGAACGCCATTGAAATCTGGCAACGCTTCGCAGAAACTCAGACATGTTCGCAGTATTTCCAGTTTGAGGCTTAGACTGCCAAAAGTTCGTAATGAAGAGATTGCCAGAATAGCGTCGACTACGCGTTGACTAGCAATGCTGTCCGCAGCACTTTCCGCATTCTCGCTCCTTTGGCTGGGTACGGTGATGTCGGCCATGTTCCCTTTCGAATTTGGTATTCCGTATATTCGGCCTAGTAGACCCAAAAATTCACCGATACCTTGCTCGACCTCGCCTTCGCCCAAGTTGAGGGCGCCAGTTCCCGAAGTGCCACCATTTGCGATATTCAGAGCGGCAAGACCAGCAGCCGGGTGAACTCCCATCTCAGCGGCTCCCACTTTACGGGCCTGGATCAAGCCAGGAACGAGAGATGTGATGAACTCCTTCATGACGATGGCCTTTTTCCGTTGCAATCCCAATGATGACAAAATCGAAGCAACACCAGCCAGTACTACAACGCGGTCCGTAGGGTTCATTCCTGAGCTTTCTACAGGCCCAGGTAATGCGCGGAATAACATGGAAGCAATATCGTTGCGCGTGGGATGTACACTAAGCCTCGGAACTGAAAGCCGCGCCTTTTGCTTGTACGGTACGTTCTGTACAAGGTGTCGTAATGCATCATCGTCGAGAAAGCCTGCAGACAAATTGATTGAAGCCAATAACTTGGAAAATCGTATCACACATTCCGAGAACGCAAGAGGCGGCAAAGATTCTCCAGCAAAGTTGGCCGCCCGCGTATATAGGTTCAGTATCATGCTGACCATGTCTGGCAGCAGCGAATTGAGGGCGTCCAATGAGTTGTCGTGTTTCTGGGGTTTAGCTGGGGTTGAGACGTCGGAGGCACTGTTAGATGGCGTATGCGTTGGTGTGATGCCTCCACCAGCTGGATAGCAGACTTCAGGTATCTGGGAGAGCTGGTGAGCAGTTGCAATAATGTTTGTGCCAAGGGATAACAAACCTGAAACTCCATGCCGGACCAAGCGAAGAGAAGCATGCACACCATGATATGCTCGAGAGCTTTGGCATGCCATAGATGATCGCTCAGGGCCCGGGCTCTAGTCGCGCCTTCTGTGAGCTCTCGTACTGCCTCAACCCACTGCCCCGCACACATATATAATGTACCGATCACGATTCCAATACGACCGCGTCCCTTGTTCCTAGCTCTTTCACCAACCCCACCAGAACCGAAGCCATGGATTGACACGCGGTCTGCCGCAGTCTTCTTGGTTGCAGTGCTAGGTCTACTAGAGTCACTATTCGTTTGATGCAGCGTGTTGGCTGCGTTGATGCCTGATATCTCATCAAATGTTGTTGGTGGTGTACGTGTACCTTGCGCACTCGAAGAAGCAGTTCTCGGATCCTCCGTGGACAACGGTCCCCCAGAGTTTGATGACAATACGGGCATTGACATGCGGTGGCTATCCTTCAGTGCATTGTTTACAGGCGACTCTGGTCTGCTGGCAGTCGGCGTCTGCGAATTTCGACGCGCGAATTGCGAAGTGGAGTCGGCCGCGGCCCAGCTGGGTGTGGCCTCCGCTGCTCCATTCTGTGAAGCAGGCGAGACCAGTGTAGGAAGAGCTTGTATAGACTTCGCCAAGGTCGTCATCTCTGCTAATAAGGTTGCAGTAAGATCGCACATGAAGGTCTTCATCGTAGTGGTCTTTAGATGTGATTTTGGCGGGATCAAGAGGGTTTCTTGAGGTAGACGTGGATGTCGAGATTGGGTTGCTGAATCAAACATCATGATGCTGTGAAGATACGCCCTGGGGAACTGTTCTCTGAGATCATCGATGCCGAACTGAATAGCGTTCGCTTCATCATCGCCGACTGGGGGATCTTCAAATGTCGGACTTGGTGTCCCTTCAGTCGCACGTGACGGCTGTAGCCAGGCATACTCGGACGCGTCTCCGATTCCAATGACAAGTAGGGGCTCTCTGAACTGCTCAAACGGCGAAAGAGATAGATGAGAGGCCGATGGCATAGAAGTTGACAAGTCATAAAGTAGAGTTCCGTCAGGCCACGCTAAAGGAGAAAACATATCTATTCGTCGCCAAGATCAGTAAACATCAGGACTAAGCTGGATCACGAGGGCTCGTACTCCGGTCAGGTCGTGGATCAGGGCTAATGTCGCCCAATCGAACCAATGACTCTTGTTGCAAGAGGTCGACAAAGGCTATGAAGCGCGAACGCTTGATGCGACCCACGGGGAGAAGCAAGGCCCTAATGCGCGCAGGCGCGATCGGGGACAGAGGATCGACTGCCATCGCAACATCTGGAGACTGGAGACCTGCCGGCCAAAAACAATATACTGGTTCAAGGGGATAACGTCGTGCTGGCGGGCGCTTGCATGATGCGTGGAATACGGTGGACGGTGAAACGGTTGGCGATCCTCAAAGCTTCGGCCCTCGTGGCAAGGCCCGACCCGGGCTAAACCACTTCCGTCGTTGGCCCCTGCGCCGGTGTCTGCAACATCAAGTGCCACACGAAACACGACATCTCACCGACAACCCTTCGCCTTCCACCAGGCTGCGCTGCTGTCTTTGATATGTTTCCTACGTTTTGCATAGCGTGAGCATATTCAGGAGTTTGTTTTTTGCTGCGCAAGAATATTCGACGGTCTGGCTCGTCCTCCTGGCTTTGCCACCGCCGCCCACTTCTTACCAGGACACTTAGTACAACCAGGGCAATCACATTACAACTTCAACCACAATCCGGACATATTTCACGCGGCACCAGCGGGGTATATTGAGAAGAGATTTACGCACTTGAAGCACTTCTACTTCTTTCGCATACAGTCTTGCTGCGCTTAACTCCGAGATTGCAGCACAACTATTGCCACTCTGGCTTCAAACATCAACGGCGCTCTATTAAGCATCTTCTCATAGTCTTTGCAAGATGGCTGCGATTGATTTTGCGCGGCTGCGCAACCAAACGATGGCCGATGGCTTCGATAGTGAGGTCACGGTCAACACTCGGGCGTTGATCGACAAGGTCCTTGCGCGTTACTCTAGCGAACATACAACATTACGAGAGTTGATACAGAATGCGGCAGATGCGAAAGCAGACCAAGTCATCATTAAGTTCGAGACGGATCCATCTCTGACCGTACCCACACCACAGGCCGCCGAGGACCCCGTTCTCCTGAAGCATATCATTCAAAATCACACACTCAAGCGACTTGTTGTAAGCAACAACGGTCAGCCATTTACACCCGCAGATTGGAGTCGTTTAAAAAGTATTGCGGACGGCAATCCAGACGAAACCAAGATTGGTGCTTTCGGCGTTGGGTTCTACAGCGTGTTTGCCGACTGCGATGAGCCTTTTGTAGTTTCGGGAGACAGGACTATGGCGTTCTACTGGAAGGGTAACATGCTTTCCACCAAGGCTGCCCCTGTACCGGCTGAGCACGATACGAGGGACACTATTTTCATGCTTGAATACCGACAAGCAAATCCTGCATCCCCGTCGTACAATCCGTCGAAGCTACCGAACTTGCCCACTCTTTGTCAATTCTTGGCAACCAGTCTCACATTTGTCGGCTTACAGAGCATCGAGCTTCATGTTGATGATTATGTCGTCGCGTCGTTCACCAAGAAGATATCACCTCCGGACGCTGTCCGCGTGCCCAATGGACTGAAGACAGAGACCGAAGGCGGATTGATGCGAGTGACTGACGTTACGCAACAGCACTCTCAAATCGACGCTGCCTGGATGAACGTCATTGCCACTGCTCAGTTACCTCCAAAGAAGGCGGCAGACCTCGTACAGCAAGAAGTTCGCAACGCTGGTACTTCGCTCCGAAGCTTCTTCTCAAAGTTTGCATCCGCACCTCCGCCTCCCACGAAAAGTGTCAAGCCTGCGCCGGAGAAGATCATTTCCAATGAAGAAATAGCAGGCGACTCAACGGGCACGATCTTCCTACAAGTGTGTACTGTGGTTGCGGCTACAAAAGTCTCGCAAACCTTTACTAGAGAGATTGAGCGAGCGACTAAGAAATCACCACCCAAGACGATCAGAATCGCTCTTTTGACGAGTCCGTATCAGGACCCATCAGCCACTCTGGCAACAGGCTCCGGAAGTTCAGCTGCGCTTGCCGACAAGATCTTCGCAGAAGTGCTCCCAACCAAGTCTGGACGGATCTTCATCGGCTTTCCTACCGCTCAGACGACGGGTTATCTTGCTCACATCTCGGCACCATCGCTCATTCCGACTGTGGAGCGAGAGAACGTGGATATGAATGCTCGCTACATCTCTACCTGGAATATCGAGCTGCTGCGCGTTGCAGGGTTGGCGTGTCGCATCACCTACGCAGCAGAGCTGGCAGCGTTACAAACTCAGTTTGGCAAGGAGTCTATGGAGACTTTGATCGCGAAGACTGCGTACGTGTTCAAACAATACACATCCAAATCATCACATCCATCCACAGCTCTCGGTGACAAGATCGACGAGGCCTTCTGGAATTGTTCCAAGGACCGATCGATTGACATCCTCTCGACTAAAGGATTCTTACCAAGTAAGCGCGTGCGTATGCCAGCAGAAACTTTGAGTTTCCTAAACGAGGTTCCTATGGTTCCCCAAGAGCTAGCGAATGGAGCAGTTGACTTCATGCTCAACTTACACAATCGCGGTTTCATCACAGAGCTCACTATGCAGGACATCCGCCAGGGCCTTGAGTCACGGGCTCTGAACGAGGAAGAGCTTTCCGAGTTTCTCAAGTGGTGCGGAGCTAAGCTGGAAAGTGGCGAGATTGACGTTCCCGGCTCTCGTAGTCTGTTCGAGAATACCGTCGCCAATATCGATGTTCAGCCAGAGAAGAACTCTGGAAGGATCCTCGCCTTGGGTGACATCAGTACGTTCGTAAACCCAGCGCGCATTGGTGCGCATTTGCCCCTCCCGCCAGATACGATACCTTTTGCTTTCACAAGAGGCATGTCAATGAAACAACTGCAGCTTTTTGGTTGGGTGGAACTGTCGATGGTTCGTTGGCTCCGGCATATGACGACACGCCCACAACTGGACGATTTCACCAAGGACGAGAATCTGGCGCTTTCTGTACTGACGTTGACTTCCAAGTGCTGGGAACAATTGGATGGAACTTCCAAGGAAACAGTCGTCAAGATCTTGACTCCTCACACGATCTTGCCAACAAAGATGGGCATGCGGCGACCAGCTGAGTCATACTTCCCTACTGTCAAGCTTTTCGACGACCTGCCGACCGTCACGCCATTCCCAGGCTCCAAGGAGAAATTCCTTTTAGCGCTGGGGGTACGAAAGACTATCGATCTCCCCATGGTGTTTGATAGAATGCGCAGCCGCGACGCGCAGCAGACTGAAAAGTCTGAGAAGCCGACCTGGAATCACGTTGACCTTATTCGCTACTTCGCATCCGTCATCAACGAGATTCCTGCGAAGGATCTCAACCGCCTACAACAGACAGCGTTTTTGCCAGGAAACGGTGCTTTAGTAAAGCCGGGCGAGCAATTCAAGGCCTCGGATCTATATGCTCCTGACCCGGCTATTGTAGCTCTGGGTCTAACCCAGATCAACCTGCCGTTCGAATTCAAGCCTACTACCCGGGAAGGTGTACTACTCTTGCGTCTCGGACTACGACAATGGCCAGATTCAATCACTATCGCAAACGTTCTCCATCGTGCCGGTCAAGCCAAAGATCTCCAGCTCTACACGCGTGCGATGGAATACTTCTTGACAAATTACTACAAGAACAACTACGCCGTAGAGCACCAGAAGTTTGCTGCCCTGACCCTCCCGATCTTGCCAACCGAACAGGCTCCTTTTCCGGCATTAGTAGGCCCTTTCCAATGCTACACTAATGAGCATGCAGCCTGCCTAGGATTTCCTATCTTACGAAGCGACCTTCGCAGTCATGCCGAGAAGCTGGCGGTCCAGCGTGATCCAAGCATAGGCCCATGCGTTCAGTATCTCATGAAGACACCACCCAAGACCAAGCTTGATGCAGAAATGCAGTTTGCTTATCTTGCTTCGCGTGGATCTGAGCTTGACCAGTACAAAGGCCTCATACAGAATCTTGCGACTTCCAACATCGTACCAATATTCAGGAAATACTACCTCGATCCTACTTGCAGTGGTTTTGAGGATAGATCGAAGAATCAAACCGGCAAAACTGAGATGCGCATTCATCACTACGATCCACCCGAGCATGTCTTTGTTGGTCGTGATCAAGAGTATCGTGGTATTCTTGATTATGTCCACTATGGTGCGGAAGCCACAGTCTTCCTTCTCAAGGTCGGTGCGAAGCACGAGCCTACTACGCATGATCTTGCATATCTCCTCGCTAAGAACCCTGCTCGCTTCCTCAATACAATCGGCCAGGAGAAATACCTCGATCTGCTTAGAAAGCTGGCCGAGCATGCGGCAAACCTGTGGAAAGATAAGGAGCTGGTCAAAGCACTCGTGGCTTCGAGGCTACTTCTTGGCTACCGCGATATCAAAGAGGACACCAAAAAGGTTGCCGATGCTGGTGACGAAGAGATGGATGACCTTGACGAAGACAATGTCCATCGTGAATGGTCTCTCAACAAGGCTGGCGAGATCGTGATCATCGACAACGTTAACTATATGACGAGATTTCGCGACTTCATCATCGCAGCCCCGCAGGAAGAGCTCCTCGAGGAATTTTACGCCCGTTTCGGTGTTCAGAAGGTCTCAGAGCTGGTCAAGACCGATCAACGCATCGGCACAGTGGCACGCGACCAGGCACCCGCCCAAGATCTTCGAAGAGACATCCTGGAACGTGTGCGTCTCTTCCTCCACGAGTACGAACGCGATGCTTCATCAAAGGCTATTAGACACGACGCCAAATGGCTGGGTTCTAACTTGACGGTCCAATGTGTGTCGGATATTTCCATCCGCTACTCACTAGCAGAACGCAACGTTGCGACATCTTCACGAAAATCTGCTGTGATCATCAAGGTGCGTGGTACAGGATACGTGCTGAGTATCACACCGAAATACGATCTTTATGAGGTATCTAGCGAACTAGTCAGATTGCTGGTATCGCGGCCGAAACGCAACGATGCGATCGCGCTTGAGCGCATCTTGACTGAGCCTTTGCGCCGACTGCAGCAAAAGGGTATCAATGTAGAGCGTATTCTACGAAGGAAAGAGCATGAGGCACGCATCGCCAAACAGGCCGAACAAGAACGTGAAGAAGAAGAGCAGCAGCGAGCCGTTGAAAGAGCCAAGTCTGGTCATGTAAAGCATGAGGATAGAGAAAACGTTCCACCCGAGACGCCAGAGAAGGCCAAAGAGATGCCTGGTGCGTTTGGTAGTCCAGACACTGGCATGGAAATCGCCAATCGCGGCCGTCAACCGGAGGAGGACCAGGGCCTCATCAATAACTGGGCAAAGAAGCTTGGGTTCAAGAATGCACCAAGCACACCGCGTGAAGGCACGCGTGGCACAGACGGGCCTCAGATCAGCCGCGACATTCAAGCTACGAAATCGAACATCCAGAATGCTATCAAGGAATGTCGACCTACCGGTATGGACAATATCAACACAAAGCATCACCAAGACCCGACAGAGCTTGACCGAGGAGGTTACTGTAATGGCGAGCAATGGGAGAACTTGCACAAAGCCTTTTCCGTACCCTTCTCCGGTCGACATGTCGATATCTACTACGGTCGCGACGAGACTGCACCGCTCACCGACTTGCAGTCTCACCTGCAAGCATTCCTACCGCTCATCTTCGGTCTTACCTCGATCTTTAGCGTCAATCCGGCCGCAGTGAACGTCTTCCTCGACAAGAAGTCGAACACGGTGGCCTTCAACATGAACGGTAGTCTGTTCTTCAATCTGGCTTGGTTCATTGCTCTACACAGCGATGGCTGTCAGACCAAGGAAGGAAAGCTGAGGGCGCTGGACAGTTGGTTTTGCACGTACTGCCACGAGCTCGCACATAACCTCGTGGCCGACCACAATGCGCGCCATAGTTGGTACCAGCAGCAGATTATCATCGAGTATAGTCAACAGTATCGCGCCGCATTGCCGAACTTTACACATGGTCTTTTGATATAGACGGAATCTTTTTTGTCAGAACATCGTATAGATAGAGTGATAGAAATCGGCGTCTCAGCAGCATTGTATTATCATTATCTCTAGAGTATAAGTTGTATTCATTTCCATTTGGCTGCATGTAAAGTCATATCACTGCCTCTTTTTTACCCATCACGTCCATCACGTCACTACACCGCAAGCTCGGTATTCACGTTTACTATGATTTCCCTGCAAACGGTTGCCTCGACGCCCAAGGCCCCACTCGATATCCGTAGACCGCTCATCTTGACTGTTTTACCGGCTCGTTATCTCAAGGTAAAGTCCCTCACAAACACAGGTCAATAAGGCTCCACTCTATTAGCGTACCTTTACTGCAGCGTAGTCGGACATATAAACAATCTCCCCTACTGCTTCTCTTCATCTTCCACCTTCCACCCTCCACACTCTACTCAACTTCCTTCCTTGCTTTCCAAGAGAACCTGGAAGCTGCGATTACAGGTAACCCGCAAAGCATGCGCTTACCTTAATGATCTGGTACTAACTTACACACAGCAAGATGAGGTTCACCACTGTCTCCACGATGGCCCTCGGCTTTGCTGCCCTCACCGTCGGACAGTTCCAAACCACTGTCACCTCTGTCAGCTGCGTTGTCTGTACTACTGGCACACAGACCCGCTCCAACGGCTACACTGCCCCGACTACCGACTCGAGTGATCTCACCCGCACCATCACCAAGTACCGTCGCCAAGATTCCCCATCTTCGACTTGTACAAGCATCACCGACACTCGCGTCGATATCACCGAGTATCTTCCTCCCATTTCCACTCACATTCAATGCGGTCCTGACAAGGCTACACCCACCTGCTCTACCTCATACGAATGCGGTTGCCACTCCACTCACTATACTCGGCCCTATGCTCCCGACACACATCTCTGCTTTCCTGATGAAACACGTACGATTTCGTATCCAGACTTCGGTGGTGGCCGTACTCAGCCTGGACGCGGTGTCGCTCGTGCGGCAAGGCAGACAAACGCACCCAAGCAGACATGGACGAGGACCCGCAGTCAGTCCATCGTAGCTAGAGCTACATCTCAAGACTTGGGTGGACGGTCTCAGCGTCGCGTTGCGAGGGAGGCTGAAGCTACGGCTGTCGTAGCTCCCCGTTGCGAGCCTGGAAAGTTCGGTCCTGGATGCTTCCCGATTATTACACATCCGGTAGCTGACGCTATCGAAGCATTCCAGGCCGAGCCTACCGTCGTCGCAGCACCTTTCGACCCCGGTTATTTTGGTCCTGGATGCAAGGCACGCGAACCTGTAGCCCCTCGCTGCGAGCCTGGAAAGTTCGGCCCAGGATGTTTCCCGATTATCACGCATCCGGTAGCTGACGCTATTGATGCACGCGAGGCCGAGTCTACCGCTGTAGCTGCTCGTTGCGAGCCCGGCAAATTCGGTCCCGGATGTTTTCCAATCATAATCCACCCGCCTTCAGCCAACGCTGTCGAGGCACGTCAGGATATGTCTACATCCTGTCGTCCAGGCTTTACCGGTACCGACTGCCATATGTGCATTCCCGGCAGGAACGAGCCTGGTTGCCCACCTTCACCTTGGCCCCCTGTCGATGCAGCTACTACACCAGCTCCTACCGCGACCACTTCTCACTATGGTTGCCCGAGCGGTGTGTGTGGTCCTGGTTGTCGCTGGGGCCATGAGTGCTTCTCGAAACTTGGACGTGGTGCTGAGGCTACCGCTGTGGCAGAGGTTGTACATAGTACCCTTCTTACACTGAGGGCTTAGAATGCTTCGGTGCTGGGTTAAGAGGCATGAAGGTGTCTGCATCCTGATCAAAAGTGATGATATGGCGGTACGTATAGGCTGGAGAAAGTCGTGACTTCAGGTCTCAGCTAGACTGCTGGTCACACAATACTGAATACAAAAGATCCACCCTATGCATTCCCCCCTTGTGAATCTAACCCCACACATCCTCCCACATATCTCAGATTCCAAACCCCTCAAGCGGATACTCCAAACTGCTAATCCTCTCTGGATACAAGACACCCCCATTCTTCCTAACCTGATCCATAACCCCCATGAGCACCTCCGTCTCCTCGAGTCCACAAACCTCGCTCTCCATCCTCCCATCCCTCACACACCTTGCACACTCATCTGCCTCCCAGAACATGCCATGTCCCCCTCCAGGTATGTCTTTGAACTTATCCACAACCTCGTACTCAAAATCCGCCGGTTTACCTCTCTTCTCATTGGCCGCAGGGACAAGCGTATACGTCCTAGGCCTCGGCGCATAATTCACCGTCAAATCGCCCAGCGTACCCTGAATCCTGACCGCATCCCCACCGACATGTTCCGCATTAGGCGTCGTAGCCACCCTGATACTTGTGCCCGCCACGGCATGCGCACCCGTCCCCTTCCAATGCAACAACACCGTCGTCGTCTCATCAACACCCGTCTCCCCTTTACTAACCGCAGACACGACAACCGGTTCCTCCTTCTTGTCCATCGTCTTCCCATGCCCGTCTTTCCTTCCCGGCTGCTGGCAATAATAACAAGCCATAAACACCCACGTCAGACTATAAATGCCCAGATCCAACAACGCACCACCCGCCAACTCGGGATTGACCATGCGATGCTCCTTGCCAAACTCCTTTTCGACATCGTTCCAGAAGCTAAAGTCGGCAAAGACCCGGGTTATGGTGCCGAGGCGGCCAGACTGGATGATGGAGCATACCTCCCTGCTCAGCGGGAAAAACCTTGTCCAAACAGCTTCCATCATGAACCTCTTCTTTTCCCGCGCCAATCTCCGTAGCTCTTTACATTGCTCGGCGGTGACGGTGATGGGCTTCTCTATCAAGACGTGTTTGCCTGCGGCCAGGACGAGGCGGGCGTGTTGGTAGTGGTGGGAGTGTGGGGTAGCTATATAGACGATATCTACATCTGGGTCTTCAACGAGTTCCTTGTAAGAGCCATATGCTTTTGCCGTGTTGGGCGGTACACCGACGTTGGTGCAAAAGTCCTGGGCTCGCTGTGCAGATGTTGAAGTCGCGGCTGCGACAACGACGTGTCGGATATCGGATGCGTCACGGGTTCGAGGGTCGATGAGGAGGTCTTTTGTGAATGCTAGGTGGGGTGTTAGGAAGCAATGGTATGTGTTGGAAGACAAGGGGAGAAAGTATTACTCGTTGCTATGCCTCCGCAGCCTATCCGTTGGGATTAGCATGCTTGTTCTCTGACATTAGGGACAACAATGCGTACCCAAGATACCCCACCTCAGGGTAAACGATTCAGAACTCATCTTGACAGAGAAATATACTGGAGGACATGGAAGGGAAAAAAGAATACGAATGAGAAGAGACGCCCTGGATTCTTATCATAATTGCTATAAAGACGTGCCGAGCCCATGCCATGTCTACTACGCCCTGGCTTGTGTCGATGCTGCAGGTACATGCGTAACATCAGTGGTGGACATGTTGACAACCTTTCGATTAGAATACCCCGCAGCGGCTGTGTAGACGTGAGATGAGCCTGACGACGCGACTAGCGGAGAAACGGGATCCTATCCGCCCATCCTTCAACAACAAAGAGGTTTCCTCGTTATACACGATTGCAATCGTGAGCAGAACAAGCCCGGCCTAAGTTAAACGACGGGTGAAATTCTGGGTATATATATTTTCAATGCTCACAAGCGATTTCCTTGGCTGAGCCTCATGTACAAGCATCTTAGTCGTGCACGTCATCTAATGCTCGTGTACGACTTTTATGGCATTCGCACATGAAATCCCGCCTAGGAGATTACCTTTCTGCTCCATACACGACAAATACGGTGCTCGTATGTAAGCTCGTAGCTTACTATGACGTTTTGTCGCCCTACATGATATCGCCCTTGTTTTACGGGTCGCGAAGAGACCCGATATGCACCGCCTACCATGAACGCGACCACTCTGGAGATGACGTCTAGGCACGGCGCATGGCAAGCTTCTTGCGTGCCTGGACAGTGTAGGCGTACAGCGCATCTTTGAAGGCGAAGAGGAAGGCGGCAGTAATAACACTCTGGGTGACCTTAGGTCCGATGCCTATCAACGGTTAGCACACATGCCATTTGCGTCGCAGGAGTTGCTATCGTACCTCCATACAAGCCAGTGTACCCCTCCTCCCTGATGATGCGCCTGAAGGTGGTCATCATATCCTCCTTGGGTCCATCTCTGCCGGCAACGTGCATGCGACTCTTGACAGTGATGTACGGGTAGGTAATGCTCGTGGCCAACAACTTGCCCAGGGCACCCAGGTAGAAGGCGTCCTTTGGTGTGACACGCCTCCTCTTCTCGAGCATCTGCTTGAGCTGCTCGAAGACGGTATATTGGAGAATGGGGTTGATGACCAAGACCAGGGCAGGCATGACACCGGCGAACAAGCGCGCAAAGCCCTCTTCGCGCACAAGGGCGAAGAGGGTGCCGAGCGTCGACGGGGCTTTCTGCGGGGTTGCAGGAGCGCCTGGGAGCGACTCGTCCGAGGCCTCCGACTTGCGCGTTGTCATGCGCGTGTTTACCACCCAGATGGGGTTGGTCATGAGGACGGTGGCGCTACCAGCGAGGGCGCCCGCCATCATGGACTCGACGGTTGTGAGCTTCGAGGAAGCGCGACCGGCTTTGAGCGCGGCCTTCTCGAAGAAGGAGCGGGTCCATTCGTACCCTGGCTGCTGTCAGTCCCTCATTGTACTGCATGCCGTATCAGAAGCAGGTGTCTCGCACAGTAGTAGTAGACAAAGTTTGTGACGCTGATGCCGAAGAGGGCCGAGTCGAGGCCTGCGTAGAGGCCTGCGACGCCCTCGCGCTTGATGATGCGGCGCGCGGCATTGAGCGTCGACGACTGGGCGCGCTTCGATTCGACCTGGGCGCGGGTAGAGAGGGTGATGAGCGGGTAGCTGGGGTGTGTGTTAGCAGCCCTCCGACAATAGTCATCATGGCGCATACGTCAAGGCCATGGACAGTAGTCCTCCACCAGCGCCCGCCAGCGCATGCGCAACATTGTCGCTCTGCTGTGCCGCCGTGCTCTGAGGCACCGACGAAGTCGACTCGATGAGCTTCTCTTGCGCCTTTTCCTGTGTTTGAGACATGATGGAGCCGTTGTCAGAGGCAGGAGCAGCCGAGAAAAACAAGAGAGAGAATGGAAAAGGAGAGGATAGACTGTGCAAGGAACAGCGTCAAAAGGGAAGCGTCTTCCAGGGCTCCTCTGATGGCATGTGTCTCCGCATTTGAGCTGCGGCTCCGGCTGGCTTGTGAACGTCACCAAGCGTTTCCGGGGTAAGAGGTACAACCGAGGCAACAACTTCCCCGAGCTAGTCGCATCCGGCAATCTTCACCAAACCCCAACACGTGCAATCTCTAAACTCGATGCAGTACACAACAAACATGACAGCAATGCTTACGATTGGTTCTTGCTATCTTGACATCATCTCCCACATATCCTCCTCTCTACCACCCTAAATGGTATGTAGAGCACCGCCGACAGCACCACCGCTACCTCCAACCCGATGTCGCCCGTAGTCTCCGCAATGGGCCCCGTCCACCAGATCTGTCCCATACACGGGATGATGAGAGCAAAGGATACAAGGAACGCGCCCATTGCCGCAACCCCGGGCGGGAGCTTGCTCGGCTCGTCCCACGCCTCTTCATCCTCGGTGTAAGCCACGAGGCTGCTCCCTCGGAACAGCACGTGTTCAGTCAAAGCGACACCAATAAAGGCAGCACTCCAGTACCCGATGACTCCGATAAAGTTCTCGAGGTTGAGGAAAAAGCTCTTTGATGCCTCGACAGCCACGCCAATCACGATTCCAGTGATGACGATGCTGAAGAAGATGCGCGGGATGCGGAACAGCCAGGGAAGCAGCATCTGCAGGTTTAGTGTTACGCTGTACATTGTTGCGGACAGGTTGCCCAACATGCTGAATGCCAGCACAACCGTGACGAAGCGACCAAAGCCGCCTGCAGGGTGAAGCATGGCTGCCAGGACACCACTCGCTGCGTTGACATCGTACCCAGCCTGCCATGACGCCATGTTTGGTGTAGCGCCGCCCATGGCTGCACCCAATGTCATCAAGAGGATTGTTGGGAGAGCGAGGCCCGTGTAGGTGTAGAGTGCGATCCGCAGCGGAGGAGCCTTGGGATGCATGTACGTCGAGAAGTCACTCGCGAGTGCAGCCCATGGCAGCATGAAGCTTGCCACTAGACCACCGAATGAGAGAACTTGCGATGCTGTAGCAGCAGGTGCTGGAACCTGGTGGCTGAGACTCTTACCCCCACATCCTGCAGCAATGATGAGTGCCGCCAATGCTGGGATCCACGCCCACCGTTCGTAGTGATGCAGTACTCCGAAACCGCAGAAGGATATGACCAGCGACAACACGGCGATGATGACAATACCAACGGTTGCGTTGATGGTTGCTCCATCTTGTACTGCCGACAATGCCATACCACCAATGACACTATCGACGACGCAGAATCCCGTCAGAGTAGCAAGATTGAGCAATATCAGGAGAGAAACAAAGTACTTGCCAAAGGAAAACCTCGCCTGGACAAGCTGTCGCATACCCGTCTTCGGTCCCCACGTACACATGTATGCCACCGGCACAGTGCTCGCAAGCGTGAAGAAAAGGATAACCAGTGCCGCGTCCCGCAGACTCAATGCAAAGGACATGGTGCCCACCATGCCGAAAGTCACACTGCATACCCGTTAGCTGACATGTACGGAGCGAGTTCCCCGGCTGACCACTCACGGCAGGGGGTTGCAACTCATGCAAAACCAAAGCGTGAAGATCTTTGAATACTGCGTCTCTAGACGTTCCTCATACGGCACAGGCGTACATCCTCGTAGCTCAACATCTCCTTTCTTTTCCAGAAAACTCAGCACCCCTCTCCACCCTCGTACTCTTTCTTGCTTGCCCACCGTGACATCGTCGCTGCTCGAGTTCTCCACTCCCCCTACTGCTGCTGCTCCCACTTCCCCGACCGAGAGATTAGGCCGCTTGATGTCTTCGTGCGGAGCAGCCCTGCTACTTGCTACCCCTACGTCGGGCATATCTGCCATCTCTTTTGCGTTTGGCTAGGTTCTGGTTTCCTTGGCTCCTGAACGTTTTCGCCGCTCCACCCCGAGATATTGCGCGCCTAAGGTTTGTCAAGCCCTTTTGCAAGCAACCACTGTCAACAATTCCCGAGACGTTGGTTACAGGGCCGTTTTGATTGACCCACCGGGCTGATCCAGCTACTATGTCCAGCTATGGCTTGCAGTGCGAAATATTGGAACGGGCGTCGTCCAAACTGATCGGTCGTGTGATAACGAATCTAGTCCCCCGGTGCGGCGTCTTTTCCTCAACTGAAGGAAATTCCGGCCTATATACCTGATTCATTTGCTCCACCCACAGTATCGTAGTTATGACTCCATCACCAAGTGGCGTAGTAGTGTGTGTTATCGTGAGGAGAAATTTTTTTCTTCAAACGCGCCCTCTTTTTACCCTTACCTTGTGGTACACACGGCTTTGGTTGCCCGCGCTGGGCTTAGGCGCGCACCCGTCGGCACCGAACGTAAAATCGACGGCGGCCCACGACGATCTCGCCCACCTCGCCCTCTGCTAAGCCGACAACCGTCATGTTAGCCGTCTAATAACCGCGTCTTGCACCGTAGCGCCCACAGGCCTCGAGGACCAAACTCCGACATGACGGAAGTGTGGGATGTGGGCGTGTGGCATGCATGTCTCTCGGCTGCATGCTCGCTGCGCAATGGCCTGATTATAGACGCGCTTGCCGACTTCTCGCCGGTCTGCCGGTCTATCCCCATCATCTTGACCGAAATGGGTGGGCAGCGTCCAACCACACAGCGTGCGGTGCTTGATACTCCGACGGTGATTGTAGCGTCTTCGGGAAGAGCAGACTTGTTTATCATGGACGTTGGGCGCTGCGGCGTAGCCTTGCATGAGGCTGTCGCTCTTCGCTCTCCTTCATCTCGTCTATCGTCTATTTGGAATCCAAGTCTTTGGTCATGGCTGCTGCTATGGATGACAAGCAGGAACCTATACCGGTAGATGAGGCTGCTATAGCACCTGAGCTACCGGTAGAAGGTGAAGTCGAAGTACCGTACAGTATATATACGAGCAAAGAGAAATGGCTCATCGTAGCCATGGTGGCTTTGGCGGGGTTCTATAGGTATGCTTCTTCTCTTTCCGTTCCCAAAGTCATATGAGGTCATATCTAACATAACCATAGCCCTCTCCCAGCGAACATCTACTTCCCAGCCATACCAACACTTGCCCGCGCCTTTGGAAAATCAATAGAAGACATCAACCAAACCGTTACCGTGTACCTGGTATTCCAGGGCATCAGCCCTATGCTGTGGGGACCCATCAGTGACCGTTTCGGCCGCCGCCTCGTCTACCTGGTGTGTCTCGGCATCCTCGTCGCATCGAGCATCGGGCTAGCCCTCTGTCCCACGAATCACTTCTGGCTGCTCCTCTTCCTGCGCTGCTTCCAGTCCGGAGGTAGCGCGTCCACCATCGCCTTAGGCGCAGGTGTCATAGGCGACATTTCCACTTCGCGAGAAAGAGGAGGATACTTTGGCATGTTCAACCTCGGTCCCATGCTCGCGCCTTGCATCGCCCCGGCCATCGGAGGCGCGTTATCGCAAGGATTGGGGTGGCGATCCATCTTCTGGTCCATTGTCATCATGGTCGCAGTCTGCCTCCTCTGCATCGCCCTCTTTCTGCCCGAAACCCTGCGCTCCATTGCCGGCAATGGCAGTATCCCTGTGCCTCGCTTGCAACGCGCTATCCTACCCATCGTAGGCCAAAAAGCAACGAAAGAAGCTTTCGACCCCGATTCTCGCGCTAAGCCCAAGCATAGCGTCAACCCATTCGTGCTCTTCAGTTACCCTGATGTCATTGTGTTGCTCACTTTTACCGGCCTCGTCTACGCTGTCAACTACACTATCACCGCCACTATTTCTTCGGCCTTTGCAAAGATTTACCCGGACTTATCGGAGACGGTGTTGGGACTTTGCTATCTGCCTGTTGGCGCTGGTATGATTCTGGGTTCTACCATGACGGGCAAGATGCTCGATTGGCAGTACGCGAGTATGAAAGAGCGGTGTGGTGACAAGTTCACGATTGAACATGCGAGGTTGCGCATCATGCCCTTCTACCTGAGCCTCTTCATCGTCTGCGTCATAGGTTGGGGTTGGACGATCCAGGCTAAGGCTCATATCGCCGTGCCGCTTATTCTCGGCGTCATGCTCGGTTGGACGTCAATCGGCATCCTCAACACGACCATGACGCTGAACATCGACATTCTGCAGTCGCGCAGCTCGGGCGCTACGGCGTGTACGAATCTTGTGCGCTGCTCGCTGGCCGCCATCTTGGTGTCTATCATTGATCGCCAGGCAGCGGCGTGGGGCGATGGCTGGACCTATACTTTCTGGGGTGGCATTTGTTGTTTGTTGCTGCCGCTCATGTTGTTGGAGATCAAGATGGGCCCCGTGTGGCGAAAGAAGCGGGAAGCAAAGGAGATCGAGTCTGAGAAGGCTTGATCGGGGTAGGTTTGGAGAGGTAATGAGTAACGGCTGTTTGATTGCATAAAAGCACTATACCCTTTTGTTATCGGTTTAACATAGCGTCGCGTCGTCTCGCATCGAGTTGAAATGCTATTTCTTCGATTATTCAATTGATTTATGTTACGCAAAGAAATTCGCATGTGAACTTGCTTGAATAGTTTTAGATGCGCAGCGGCCATCACAAAATGTGAGTTTGGAACACTACTTGGAGTTTCGTAAACTCGAAAGTCATCAGAAAGGTCTAGGTAAGAGGCCGCTGAAGACAATTGTATCCTGGTATCCATCTCGCAGTTCCAGCGTCTTCTCGTAGCTCCAATCTGACATGATGCTGTGAACAGGATCACATTTAATAGAAGAACTCTGCAAGACCTGGGAACTCCAGTGCTATGTTTCTCGAAGGATGCGCAATCACGACATTTGTGCCTGTAATGTCGGTCGCATGGCCACGGCAGTAATGATATTCCGGCCATCGGTGGCCATTTCCATCCCTGACAAGCTCTTGACCTGGGAGTTCCTCGTTCACCTGCGCAGGTTTGAAACTAAGAATCTTCAGGTTGGATCCTTGCTTAGCCATGAATCGCATAATTTGGTTGGCAAGGTTCTGCATCAGTACCTGACGAAGAGTCTCATGCCGCATTAAGAGTAAATCTTCGTCATCGGCATGCTTAGTTACAGTGAAAATTCGGAAAGCCCGTATAGTCGTAGTTTTGGAGATCACAGTCTGGAAATCTGTTAGCGGCGGAGTGGTCAAGAGGGCGAATGGAAACTTGCCAACATATCCGCAAAATCCGCAGGAAAGGAAATACCAGCTTTGAAACCTGGAATATCATGTGCATGCGCATCCAAATTCGGCATGTCGATCGCCAGCCTATCCAATTTGGTACAAGCTCCCGAAATGGATGTCATGTATTCAGTAAAGGTATTGTCCCATTCGTCCTCTCCAAAGGTTATCTGAAGCGAGATGAGCGTCTGACAGTGAGCCAAGATACAATCTTTGGCAACGGGCCCGTACCCTTCGAAGTCTATATAGAGAATCTGGAGTTTGGGGCAAATCCTGAGCAGTCTTTCCATGGCTTGATAGGTTCCCAGCGGCTGAGCTAGGTCTTCAGGAAGGAGGATTATGAGCTCGTTCAATCTACCGGTACAGTCGATATAGAATGAAGATAATTCTTCTAGGAAAGGAATGAGGTAGTCGCACTCTATTATGTGAAGTATACGCAACTGAGATATATTGAAGTTCTTGCATAGCGTTTGGTCTCCCGGCGTCGCAATGTCCAGCGAGCAGAGTCGTAGTTTTGTAAGGTTGGAGAACAGTGGAGCTTCGTTTAGGTGGTTCAACAGCGCGGACAAAGAGGTTTCAGACTCTTCGGAAATTGAATCGAGGTTTTTGGACAGCGTAAGAGCTGTTATCTTCGGACAACAGCGAGAGATGGACTTGATGCTGTTGAGCACGCACTCATTCGAGGCTCCGCTTGCTTGTACCTCCAACCCGATCGATGAGACCTCAGGCAATAGTGAATCTATCGATTCTTGGTGCTCTTCAGAGTCGAGCTCAGACGATTCGAAATAGCCAGGACTAGTGGGCCACGGGGAATGCCACATCCATCGGATGTTACGCTGAGACAGTAGTAGAAGGCACCATGTCAGGCTGTCCAGATTGATGAACGTCCAGAAACCACGAACCCTATCTTGAAGAATGGCTGCAATGACTAATTTCAACCGATCTTCTCCCTTTTTTGTTCCATGGACAGTCAGTTCCCGAACGTGACTCAAAATACCTGAGCGAGGACGTAGCAATGTCACCATGGAGTGAGGGGATACGGTGTCCAAGTCCGTCTCAAATTCCTCCCACATCATGGGTACCATATGGTCTTTCCATGCGCGACTGACAAGGCAGATTGCGCCTTGGTCAGCCTTCTGTCGTACCTAAATGATGTTGTTAGCATGTCTGCACCTTCGAAAGCTGTTAAGTGGCCAGACTTACGAAAGCGAACACATTACCGACCATCTCAGATGGCAGATCGGAGAAGGTAGCAGGCGCCATGAACAGGAGTAGGAGTGGCCGATGCAGTGTCGATCGTGGGCTTGCTGCTCTTGTCGAGAAGAGAAAACCTTTTTTGCAGTGAGTTGAGTGGGAGTAAGAGTGAGAGTGAGAGAGCATGGCTCGTGCAGTGTTTACCTTCAGCCAAGACTTACAGATACGGAAAGGGTCATTCACCGCGCTATACTACTCACGCGTCGTCGGGCAGCAACAACCGTACGGAGAAGTCTTTTTAGAATTTCTGTCCAACAATTTCAAGTTCTTGCTGACGGTATACATAGTGACTTGGTAGATTTGCGACATAGGATACACCATATACCCGACAGTAACATTTCGTAAGCATCTCATACGGCTTGGATGCCTTCTATCACTAGCCAATCCAAAGCTACCTCTGGCCCGTTGTTGGATGAAAACGATGTCTAAGAGTGAACGAAGTTCAAAGAGGGTATGGACAGTATGGTCAGTGCAAAGGATGTATTGTCTCTTCTTGCATCTTTGTTTCCTGACTCTATCATATCTATGCACGTCAAGCAGAACTCTTACGCTATGGCACTAGTAGCTCAGCATAATCCTTAGCAACGTCATTAAATGCAGAAAATCGACACTTCTAGATATGCGATCCTTTTCTGGCAAAGTTCTGTATGATGAAGTCGCTGGGAAACTCTCTGCGCGCAGCCTCCAATGGCACTCGCACTGCTACATCAATGCCAGATCCGTCTTGGACATTTCCGCTGATGTGAGTGAAATCATGCCAGCTATGAAACACCGGAACAACGGTCAGGTCTGCTGAATTTCCAAACACACTCTCAGCTTCGACGTGAAAGACCTTTAAAGATGTGCCGTGCTGCGCCATGTAGCGAAAGACCTGGTTGGCAAAGCTCTGCATGACTGAATTGTAGGACTGAAGGATGGCTTGATTGGCACCATTGCGGGAGTTTGGTGGTCTTTCGGGTAATAGTCGAATGTGAGCTCAGGCAAGTTGAGCATTCCAAGAGTGTGGAGCGAAGAGTATCGCGAAATCTGAGCCTGCGATGCCAATTAGCAGGGACCAAGAAACGGTCGGACTTGGACTACGCACCAGAAGGCCCTCGGCGCCCTCTTCACTCTCATTGAAGCGGAGATCTCGACCTGGCTTGGTGACAGACCCCAGCCTGATCCGCGGGAAGTTGATCGCGAGACATTTAAGCCTTTTGCAGGCCTTTAAGATGCTTCCTAGATCCTGTTTTGAGTATACGCGCTGCTCAGGCCCCCAGGTGCTAACGACAAGCGAACGCAGTGTGTCCGCGTGAGACAAGAGATAGTCTTTGCCTACAAGGGGGCATGTAGCAAGCACTAGACAGAGGTCCTTAAGTTTGGGACAGGCTTTGAGAAACCCCTCAATAGAGCTTGTGGTTTCCAATGGCGTAGGATCGTCTTCTAGCAGCTCGATTGACAGCACCTTCAGCGCCCCAGACATCTCAGAGTAGGACTTGGTCAGGCTGTCCAGAAATTGAATAACATTTTCGCATAACTTAAGATTCATCTGCTGCAAGTTCGTGATGTTAAAGTTGTGACAGAATGGCCGTGAGCGATCTGGCACGAGATTTAATCCTTCGAAGGTCACAGATGTGAGTTGGAAGAATAGTTGGCCTCCAGTTGCGTAGGAGAGTATATCCTGTAGAGAGTCTTGGAACGCCATTGGGTCGATCAATATGAGGTTTTCTAGTCGTGGGCATTCATCGAAGGCTTTGCGCAAGATTCTGAAGGTCTCCTCGGCTTGTCCATCCTCCTCCATACCGATATCAAATTTTATCTGCTTCACTTCGGACATCATCGAGGCTGTCCATGAGTGATAGTCGTGAAACAGAAAGTGAGAGTCGCTTGTCTGGTCAAGATTCGTAAACGTAGTATCAACTTGAATACTTTCGAGTTTGCGTTGCGAAAGCAACAACTGCTGGAAGGTCGAGTCCGTGATGTAGTAGGTGCAATAAATCATACGAAGTTTGTCGCGTGGAAGCGCTGCTACCAACAGCCTCAGACGGTCTTCCATGTCCTCCATGTCGTCCATAGACGTCAGGCTGCATATCTTCAGTTCTCGTACGTGGGGCAAGATATTGGAATCCGCTTTCAGTAACGTTCTCAAAGAGCGGCCACCAGATTCTCTCAAGTTGGTTTGGAGCTTTTCCCACATCTTAGGTGCCATATGATGTCTCCATGAGCGACTGACCAGACAGGCAGCGCCTTGGTCGGGTCTCTGGCGTACGAAGGTGAACACGTATTCGACCATCTCGACGGGTAGATCAGCGAAGGTGCTCATAGCTTCTGAACACTGAATTGATCAGTCGAGAAGGCGTTCCAGACCGTATAATAAGCAGATTCTTCCTGATTGCGCCATGTTTGTTGCCGTTTGCGTGCCACCCAGATCAAGCAGTTTTGCGAACCCTGTGACATCAGTGCCAGTCGTCACCTGGGAACAAGCTCATTTCTTTTGAGATGCACCCGGAACAGAGGAGGTAGAAAGTCCAGCGAGTCGAGGCGAGAGTGAACATATGGCACCTCTGAGGTACCTGTTGTGATCTACTTTTCAGCTTGATGAAGGAAAGATCAGTGCATGTCATCATGATAGATTTTACCAAGGTAGTCTTGAGAAGCAGAAGGGTGTAGTGGAACCTCAGTTGGGAAGTCGAGATGGCGTTGATACGCGTCATTACTCTCTGTCGTCGGCTGGAGTGTTGATACGAAACTTCGATCGTATGTTAGTGACATGTTAATGACATTCGACTTGGAGTAGCTGAAGTCTTTTTCCCGTATGCTGGAGAGACGTATAGCAGGAAGATGGCGGTCCTTTTGTTTCCAAATAATATGGGATGTATGTTCCTGGGACCATGGCATGAATGGAGTACTATGAGGAAACACTGTGCCTGAGTTGGCCTGCCTTCAACAGAGATGATCAAAGGACTAGCTGTTGGCTCTAGATACCGGGCGCCTCCTAGCTTGGGATGAAAGCGCTATGCATATACCGTACCTTGCCTCTTCCTCGCATCATGATGCTTTTTTAGACTCTTTATCGTCTCAAAACGACTATCGGCCCCAGATAGCGTTGTAGTCGAACGTAGTGGCAATATGCCCAGAGCGAGGTTTGGCCGGCGCATGCCGGTTAGGGTAGTAGGTAGTCCTAGAGAGGCTTGGGGTGCTTGCCACTCGATGCACATTTGTCGCATGTTCATGGCAGAGTGTAAATAGGCAGCCAGTCAGCGTGCAGAAGAGGGACAGTAGGGGTGATGATGGTGCAGCGACATGGGGTGTGGTCAGAGGTGGTGCGTTTGGAGGATCCAAAAATAGAAGCGACGATGCTGGGGTACCCGCTCAGCTGTCATAACTGACCAAAATGCCCCGAAGCAGGCAGGCACGACCCGCCATAACACCTGAAGGACCGCAAATTACCACCCGCTGGACCCTCGACGACGCGACCTCATAGCGCGCTGCCACGGCAAACGACGTAATCACCCTCTCGCGACGAGAAACATCTCGCGGCGGGAAACATCTCGCGACGGCGCTGGGCGCATCGCATCCTATCGTTGGACCTGTTCGTGCTGGACTCGCAGGCCCCGTTGCGACAGCAGCCGCTGCCCGCGACATCCCTCTGGGGGCTGAAGAAGCAAACCTTGGGCGTTGATCACTCTCTACGGGCTATATCCATGGCCTGCTATTGGTGTTAGCGCGGTCGCGATTCATCCCCAGGCTCTCATGGCAAGCTGACGGGCCGAGGAAGCAGCAGAGCGCGACACACCGTGGAGAACCATGCAGGTCGACTTTGGCGACGAGGCAGAGACGGAGCACAGTCTGCACCTGACAGCCAACGCCCACCAACACTACGAACACTCCGGGCCTGGCAGCGGGCCGGCCTACTCGCCTTTTCGGCACCCAGGCGGCGGTCGTGTACCAGCAATCGATCCGGGACTGGAGCAGAGCACAGGTGCCAGCCGCAATGTGCACACGCCCATGTCGGCGGTCCCCCATCAGGCCCAGTCCAGTCATCTACTTCAGCCCGAAAATGCCAGTCACCTCGGCCACGGCTTCTATGGCGACATGCGCAGCTCCCAGACTCCCCCAGCGTCTGCGAATGCCTCGCCGCGCTTCGCCCAAATCTCCCCCACCAGCCAGCCGCGCCAGGTGACCTCGCACTTCGAGCCCGCCGACCGCGACACTCCATCGCGCGACGTGTCCGACGACACCATCGACCATGCCTACGCGACCTTTATCCTCTACTGCAACCCCAACTTCCCCACCACCATCGACACGAGCGAACTCGTCAAGCTGTTTCGCACGCCGCCAAAGAGCGACGGAAACGCCTTCAGCACATGGACCCTCTTCGAGCTGATACGCAAGTTTGACGCCAAAGAAATCAAAACATGGACACAACTGGCCTTGGATCTGGGAGTCAAGCCGCCAAACACGGATGAAGGGCAAAGCACGCAGAAGGTGCAGCAGTACTCCGTCAGGCTAAAGGTAAGAGCTCTTCAATTCACTGTCCTTCCTTGTGGCCGGCAATCGCCGAGTCGTTTTCATACCAATACATTGGTTCTTCAGTCTTTTTGTCTTTTGGCGTCATTGGTTCCAACACTGTGTTCATGCATGTCATCCGGGTCGTGCGGCGCAGTCGATATCAGCCTCCAACGCCTCATTGTGATCGGGACCATCTAGTTGGTATCCGGCGCAGTATGCGAGCCGAGCCACTTACAGGACTGACGTACCTGAAATGAATTGTACTTCGCGACTGGGTCGCAGTTGTGGTTTCTGCAAGGCAGAGGAGTGCGCAGGATTTCTTGTCGCGACCTAGGCATCTTGAATTTGCGATACCACTTGACACCTCAGTCCTCCTGAGCTCTGCTAACTATCAACAGCGATGGATGCGCGCCATGCACATCGACGCCTTCTTCGAGTACCTGCTGGGCAAGCAACACCCCTACTTTTTGCAAATACCCCATCCCCACAACCCATTTCCGAGTGAAGGTCGTGATGGGGTTCCTCTGGAGGAAGACCTGGCTATCCGGGCTCTCGATCCCAAGTTCAAACCCAAGCGCGGACGACGGAAAGCCGAAGATGGGGATGACGATATTGATTTCGATGAAGGCACACCAGCTCGTAAGCGCCCACAGTTGGACACGTCAATACCGTTTGGCAACGTGCTGCAGCCCCAATCAGCGTATCCTACAAGCGCCCATCCCAACAACATCCACGGCGGCTTTCTCACACCTCAAGACCCATGGACTTCAGTCTCAGCCGTCACGCCTTCTTCAGCTTTGACAGCAGCTTCAGCACCAAGTCGTCTAGGTCAGAGTAATCTGACTCCGTATTCAGATTCTCCAATGTCTGGACAGCATATACGGTGGCGACTAAACACGCAAGACACCCCTCAGACCCCTCACCCACTCTCCGCTGTAACCCCACAGTCTGCATATCCGTTCTTCGATGAGCCCCAGTCTGCTGTCACCCCGTCCAGTGCGAGGTCGCGCTCTCGTCGACGTCACGGTCCTGCTGTGTCGTCGGCATGGTCAGCCAGTAATACCTCGTCCACTGGCAAGCTACGCGGTCGACCTCCACAAAACCGTTCAATAAGAGACGGACCTTACACTACCTTCCCAGCCAACCCCAAAACGAAAGGACCACCCATCGACCGCACACCAGGCAATCTAACCCCCATTGTTGAGCGCGCGCAATCCGACCCCCCAGCTCCTGAGAACTCCTTCCGCTTCCCCCCAACCCCCGCATCCGCCATCTCGCCCTCCAAAATGGAAGGCCAATTCACAGGCGGCATGCCCCAGAAACAACGCCTAAGTCTGCAAGTGCCACCAAACGTCGGAAACCCTGTTGTACGCCTCGTCACTCCAACCGTCCTCGTAAACGGCGAGGAAAACTCCTCCCCAGGCACGAATCTAGGCCCCTCACCAATAAGCGCCGCTTCAACCCAAGTCTCACCTGCCCATCACCAATATGAGCAACAGAGTATGTATCAAAAACAACCCGATAGACCGACACACCAGACATACCACGGAGCACTTACGCCTTCGGAAACACCGGCGCAGACGAGACCGCCACCACCAACGCGCTCGCAGACTTCTCCAGCAGACATTTCAACCGCCACATCCCCACTGCCGGCTATTGCACCCGAGACGATCAACCGCGCTCTAGCCGCAGAACTGATCCGCGCTCCACTAACCAACCGCCGCAAACGGTTGAGGGGCAACGAAGCGAAAACACTGGCTACAGCCATCTTACAACCGCTCTACTCAAAACCCGCATCTGGCCATTCTTCCTCGACTTCTCCCGCGAACAGCAAGGTCATGTCCGATTCTGCTCTCGGTGTAGCTATAGCGAGTTGTCTAGGTCTTACTTCTGCGGTTGGTGTGGGGATTGGCGGACCGACAGGAGGCGTGCGGCGTGTAGAATGTATACGGTTCCGTGTTGGCGGAGATGGGTACGAGTCACCTGTTGATGACGAAGATGAAGAGGGGGAGAGCCCGCGCGATGGGACACGGATTAAAGAGACATTTGATGTTTTCTTCGGGGTGAACTTTGGGGGTTTGGTGGGGGAGTGGGTTGTCAAGGGCCTTGAGATAAGCAGTTCAGGGGAGGAGATTGGTGAAGCTGTAGGAGAGAGTTCAAGAGCAAGTGATGAGTTGGAAAGGAACGAGACGCCAGCGGCGTGGAAGACCAAGTTCCTCGACGCACAACGCAGATTGTGGGAGAAGGAAGAGGAGGTCAAGAGTCTCAAGGATAAGATTCTTGAGGCTGTCTTGTAGCAGTCTGTTTCGTTTCGCTTGACAGCATAGGGGTGGAAGATGCTGTATTTTGGGAAGGATTTCTTGTGTATAATTGGGCGTATGGTTGGGAGGTTGGTTCTGCTATATACCCCAGTTGCTGTTTTGGGATTGGATTCGGGATGGATGGGAAAATCTTGTATGTCGGAATTGGATGTGCGCAGATAGCATAGCGTGTATAGGCTGTATTGGAATTGTATGCATCATATTGTCATATCTTGGATAGCCAATCATGTGATATGCCTTGCAACCGGTTCTAACATGGGTATTGTTTATGCGTCTTACGCCACCCTCCAAAACATGTCAAGCTTCATCCTTCTCCCACGGCTTCTTTCTCTTGGGCTTACTCGGCTGCGTGCCCTGTCCCTCCAACACGGTAGGGGGAATCTCTTTGATCCCCGGCACCGGTTTCCCACTCGTAATCAACTCGACGATGTGCGCAAATGACGTTGGGTATGGCGCGGGTGGTTCGCTTGTGGTTGTCGGCGGTGGCATGATACCGCTTGCCTCGGTGCTTGGAGGCAGCTCGCTAGTTGTGCTCATAGGCAGACTGGTTGTGGACGCATTGGGTGTAGCGGTGCCGGGTGGGAGCATTTCGTCGACGACCGAGGAGGCGAGGACGTTGTGGGGTGTTGGCGGGGTTGGAGGAGGTCGGTTACGCGCATTGCGGTAGGCTTTGTAGGCGTTGAAGTCTATGTTCTTGTTGTATTTCCTGGAGAGTTGTTAGCATACTGTCTATGGTTGTATAGGTGACATGGTGGCGCACCTCGCATAGTAAAAGCATCGCGCGCGCAATGCTAGCTCCGTCGTCTGCTCTGGAGTACTGTTGCTGCCAATGATGGCTTGCAGACCGGCTTGGAACTCGATGTCATCGTCCCAGTTGTAGCGATCTAGGGCCTCGTAGATGTCGTTTAGGCCGTCCTCGGTAGTACTGGTAACGCTCATGGCGAGGACGAGGGCAATCAGAAGCCCAAACAAGGAAGCCTGGTCCAAGTATAGAAACCTCTAGAGAGAGCAAACAAGTCACGACCTCAAGGGCCTAAAGATACGTGGGTTCATCTGCTACGGCGAAGCATGGATGCAGCCTATCGGGCTTGTACACACTGGTGGTGGTACTGTGGGGTAAAGGTAGCCCGAGGTGGATGAATGAGGCTCAAGCTTCCAGACTACGCCTCGCTAAACGTGCGCCAAGTTTCTCAGCTTCAGCCCACGACCACGGAGCTCTCCAACCTTCTCTCACCCCTCACTCCTCCATCCACCACTTTACCCCTTCACACCCACTTTCCCGCCTTCTTTCCTTGTTCATTGAGCTTCAATTCCTTTCGATACCCGTTTTGATACCCACGTTACACAGCCATGTCCGAGTTCATCGGGTTAGTCGCAGCTCTCCAATTCGAGCTGGAGCTCCAGCTGACGTCGGACGCGTAGATCTCGCATTTCTCTCATCTCAAAGAGCGACATCCGGTGAGTTTGACATCGCGTCGGTTCATTGTGCGACGCGACTGACATCCCGCAGCTATGTCGGCACTCTCGTTGAGATCAACTCAGAAGCCTCCACAGTCTCATTAGACAATGTGCGCTCCTTTGGCACAGAGGGGCGCAAGGGCGGCAAAGACGAATACCCGCCATCGGACGTCGTTTACGAGCAGATTGTCTTCCGAGGCAGCGATGTGAAGGATCTGCGCATTGAAGAGCCTGTCAAGGAGAAGGCCCAGCCTGCAATGCCCCAGGACCCAGCCATCATCGGAGTAAGTCTATGACACCACCCTTTTCCTTTTTCGATGATGTAAAATTTTCGGATGTAAATCATTTAAACCACCGAGAGCGCAAAACCGTGTGGATATTTTCCGTTGCCTTCCTTCTGAGATCCTTACCTACAATCTGTTCCTGTCACATTTTGTTGGAAGCAAAGCTGACGCGACGCATGCGCCACAGGTACAACAACCCCAGTCGCGGCAAGAAGGCAGTCCACAAGACATTGCCGGTCGCCAACAACCGCCGCCGAATTTTCCTCAACCAGGTCAATTCCCACCTGGTGGATACCCTCCCTTCGGTGGACCTGGCGGCCCTGGTGGTGCATATGGCAACCGATTCGGTCCTCCAGGTGGTTTCCCTGGCGGTCCAGGGCCTTTCCCAGGTCCTGGAGGCCCACCAGGCGCATTTGGCATGCCTCCGCCTCCATTTGGTGCGCCTCCAGGCTGGTTCCCTCCAGGCCAAGGCTTTCACCAGCCTCCTGGTCCGTTCTCGCCTAACATGCCCATTGGTCCTCCCGGCTTGAACCAAAACCAACCCCCACAAGGTCAACGGGGCCCGTCAGGTCCCCAAGCAGGCAAGGATGAGAAGCCAGGTCAGCCACAGCAACCAAAGGTCGCCGAGGCAGATGGTGCATCAGCCAAGCCACAACAAAAGAACGGCGCGAAGGCATCTGGCTCAACACCAACGCCGGCTGCTGC
Source organism: Alternaria postmessia (assembly GCF_024291825.1). Lineage (NCBI taxonomy): Eukaryota > Fungi > Ascomycota > Dothideomycetes > Pleosporales > Pleosporaceae > Alternaria > Alternaria postmessia. The sequence continues at coordinate 37,110 of NW_026260179.1, read as the reverse complement.
TGGTAAGCAGGCTCCTCCACCACCAGTCGACTCAAAGCCCGATGTTTCGGCTGCGTTGGCACCACCCCATCCTCAAACCACTCAACCGCCGTCCAAGGGTAAGCCTAGCGGACCCAAGGGTGGACGAATCATCCCCGCTGTTCCGATTCCAAGCCCGAGAGCAGCAAAGACGGCGCCTCATGCCCAAGAAGGTGCTGCCGCTCCCGTACAAATGCCCAGTGCTGCTCAGCAGCAGAATGCTACTCAACTAGCAACTGCCGCTGTCGCCGAGGCTATGGCCAAGCTCAACCTACAGAACAAGGGCCAGGCGCAAGGCCAACCACCAAGTCAACCTCCTGTCTCAGATCCCATGAACAACCTGGCACAACAGGTACAGGGCATGCGCGATCAACAGAGCCGTCAGCACCAGCCCCGTCAGCGAGGAACAGGCGAGTTCCGCGGTCGAGGCGGAAGAGGAGGACGGGGTGGCGCTCATCCGCAACACCCCAAGATGGAGGTGCCCACAACCGATTTCGATTTTGAGTCCGCAAACGCAAAGTTCAACAAGCAGGACTTGATCAAGGAAGCCATCGCCTCTGGCTCGCCAATGGGTGATGCTCCAGCCGTTCCAGCTGTCGAGGCCGCAACCACAGAAAAAGAAGAGGTCGTCATCCCTGGTGGATCCATGTACGACAAGAGCTCTTTCTTCGATAACATTTCGAGCGAACTCAAGGATAGGGAAGAGGCTGCCACGCGTGGCCAAGAGTTCAGGAGCCAAGAGCGCCAGAAGAACATGGAGACCTTTGGCCAGGGCAGCGTCGATGGTTTCCGTGGTGGTCGAGGTCGTGGACGCGGCCGTGGACGTGGTCGCGGCTTTGGCGGCGGATACCGTGGTCGTGGAGGTGCACCAAGGGGTCGTGGCGGCGCGGAGTTTGGGGCTCAACCTGCCACTTAGTGGGCGGGAGGACCGGTGAATCCAAACTTCAAAGCGGCGTTGCCTTGATGGCTTCGCGCAGCTCTTCTAGCCATCTTTGTTCTGTCTTATGTTCTGTCTCTCAGCACTGCGAGCGTGTCTTTTGTGTCTCTTTTCCCACAGCTCTATGGGCGTGGGTACGACTTGGCTTTTTTTTTTGTGGCGGCGTATCTAGCGACCGTCTTTGTATTTGTAGATATGATTGAGGGTTGATGTCAAAATGGAGGCAAAAACTTGGGAACACCTGGGGGGGTTATTCAGAAGGTGTGTGTGGTATGGGAAGGCTTGAAGCCAGGAAGGCATATACCTGCTATGATGATGAATGAAGATTATGAAGTCTCGGTTTACATGTTTGTTTGGTTATGTTGTTGGTGAACTGTGATGTATTGGAGTACTATGGCTGCTACGCTACCGATGAGATGTTGGAAAGTCTTCTTTCTCAAGCAATACTGTCATGACCTCCAATCTCGCAGCCTTGGTGAGCTCTTCTATCAGCACTCAACCCGAATTTTCCGCCTTGACATCTCTATACAGTACCGGAACCTGGCCTCAGATAATGATACGACCTGGGTGTCTTGAACGATTTCTCACTTCCTTCCCCAGCTGTCTTTCGTCGGAGCTAAGCCGTCTTCCATAGCTGCCTGTCTCAAGGCGGGACGGAGATTGGAAACTCAGCCGGACGTGTCGGGACAGCAACAACGTGCTCTTGACCGCTCATGGCACCAGTTACGTCGTATCTGTAATAGTAGCGGGGCCAACGGTGTCCGTTGTCATCGGACACAGGTCGTTTAGTAGAACTCCTGACTTGCGGCGATATGGTTAGAGCTCTGATGTTGGACCCATTTCTAGCGAGCAGACGAAAGACTTCTGTAGCAAATGCCTGCATCATTACTTTTGAGGTATAGACGTGCTCATCCGGAAGGTCAATTCCCTTCACGATATTCGGGTTTGGAATCATTCCATAATCGATGCTGGGTAGTGTGAGAATCCGCAGTGACTGGAGGTTTTGATGTTTCGCAATACGAATCTGGTCCATTTATTAGCAATTGGCTTATGTATGGAGATTACGTACGTACTAAGAGGAATTCTGTTTCACTGAGAACGTAGTCGTTACCGGTTTGCTTGAACAGCTTGAACTTAGCACCAAGATGCCGAACGTGACCAAGGTTGATCGGGCAAAGACTGACTGCTAAGTCCACAAGCTTTGGCGCCTGTGTCAGTAGCTTATCAAGATCAAGGGCAGAGTAGTATGGACCTTGCGTTCTCGATGAAGCTGCTAGACCAAGACCCTTCAACGTATTTCCATATCCAGCCAGGCATGCTACATCGATCAAACGCTCTTTACCAACATCCAACCAAAGCTCCCGTAGGGAAGAAGTGGATGTCACCAGAGCCTCGATCGCTTCCAGAGCATCGTCTGAGGGAATTGAAATAAGAGCTACCGTTATCTCTAGCCTTCTCAAAGACGGTACTTTCGATACCCCTGGAACGAGAGCAGTAAGAAAGGCTCCGACTTGGCGGCAGCATCGCGTGACAGAGAGCTCGCGAAGAACGGAGAAATCAATGACTGTGAACAACGAAGCAGGGTACGTCTTGAGAATCAGACAATGAAGATGAAGGCGGTCCAGCTGTAGAGTCTGAAGACCTGGTCCTGGCCCTCCAAAGACATCCTTTCCATGCAAGTCATGTAAAGACCAGCTATTAGGGAGGCCCCATAGGGTCAGTTTCTTGAGGTTTGGTGTACTCTTGAGAAGATAGGCGCTGTTCTCGTACGCGTTATGCTCCCCATCACCAATGGGAATGAAAAGGTTCTTAATGTTGCGCAACGTAGGCGTGACCCATGAACTATGCGAGGCGAGACACAAGTCGCTAGAGGGGCTTGCACCGGAAGGTAAGCTTCGAAGACGAAGTGTTTTGAGCGCTTGCTGAGGTTGAAGGACTCTGAGCAGTGTAGTCATGCTGATGTGAATATAGAATCTGAGTGTCGAAAGGCAATTCTTTTGAAGGGCGCCAAAGATGAATTGAAAAGCAACCCCAAATTCGGAATCCATCTCAACCTCTGCCGTGCCGTCCAGTCCTTCAAGGATGTCGATAGAACGCACGTGGGCAAGGACTCCGTCATTTGGGTTCAGTAGACAAGCCAGTTCCCCTGGTAAGCTGGTTGCAACTCTCAGTGTAAGATGTTCCCAGAGGATTGGCGCCATTATATCTCTCCAACTGTGACTCACAAGGCAAGCCGACCTTTTGTGATCGTTTCGTTGAAGATAGCCAAAGATAGTCGCCTTCATCTCAGTCGGGAGATCGGAGAACGTGGCGGTGATGCCTGGGTCGGCCATCATGAGGGAGGGTTGGTTCGCCGCGCTAGATACTGGGGATCGAGGGAGTGCAAGTTAGTCTTGACAGTGGCGTGTGGTGTTTTGTTGACACTTGTGAGAGAGTTCGTTTGCTCTCTCTAATCAAGCGGGCCGTGCGCAGGCAGGTTAGCGTCCTTCTCTCATCCTTCACCTTCACAGTGAAGATGCTTACGGTGCCCTAAAGGTCTTTGTCGTGTTTTTAAAGGCCTTTCAACAGTAATGCATGGCGTGTAACTTGAGAGTATTTCCTAGAAGTATAGAACTTAGGAACGACAACTACTTTCGCACGTAGTATCGTGCGATCAAACAAGGCATTTGAAGGAGAGAGAACGCCAACAGGATGATGGAGTGGAGCGCTTGACTTGCACGTTTCATGTCTAGTTCATGGAATCCATAGAATCTCAACAAAGATTGTGTATCTCCTCAGGACTGTAATGGCATGCCGAGTGCATGACCTAGTGAAAAAGTGCCAGTGACGACTCGATGACTCTCTAAGGCCTGCTCAGGATGATAAGTGGCATCTTGCACATGTCCGATCGAGGCAGCGTCAACGTAAACCACTGACTGCCTACAGGCTTAGATCTGTGTACTTCTTCAGCATGTTACTGTCTTTGGCATGTCAAAATCTGAAGGTCGTCCCAGCCGGATACATCTTTCTTCCGAGCCGCTTCCAGCTGTAGACGCTACCCTGCCCAGCCAGTTAGTCAACCATAGAATGTCGCACTAAAACGACATGCAGAGATAGAAAAAGGCGCATCGTAGTTTTCCTCAACACGCAGCTCGTGGCTCAAATGACGGACAAAACAACGTGGTGTGAAAAGATACGAAGATGTTTCTAGCAGGCGCCATGATGTAGATGTACGACTAATGACGTAAGCGCAGAGGGTCCGAGTCTTGTCCGGAGAACTAGCTCCTTCGTACAATGGGCACCAGCTCCGAAAATAAGACACCAACTCATTACCCCGACGTTAAGCCCTACCGGCCAAGCACCAGCCTCGTATTGGCGCCACTACTAGTATATGGGATGACGTTTGGTAAGGTCCAACGGCGCAGTTTGATCACCAAAGGATGCACCTCAACTGAGATCGGCAGCCTGCGGGCCGTTTCGGTGGCACGCTTGGATACACCAGTGACACCTTACGCGGCCAAATATCCGACGAAGAATAGGAGTCGGTACGCTCGGGTCATGAACATGTCGTTCATGGAAACAAATTCCGCACGATGCGTTGAATTCTAGTATAAGAGTCAGATGACCCTCGAAGAGTTGTTTGATACATAACCAGACTCTGACCCGACAGAAGCTTACCACAACACATTAATCTCCCATATATTCAACCTGCCGACCCACAACACCAGATCCGTCAACATGGTCTCCTTCACAACTCTCCTCGCATTCGCTGCCGGCGCCATCGCAGCTCCCACCACCCAAACCGAGCAACCAAAGATCCCATCCAACTGGACGTGGCACGTCGAGGGGTGGTCAGCCGGCTGCGCACGCAGTGGCTGCTACTATGACTTCAACATCTCGGTACCGAGCATCGAGGGCGAGATTCTCGGTGTCAAGGCATACTGCTCCGGCTATGAGAACGGCTGGTACCGCAAGGGCAACTGGTACGCACCCTGCCGCATCTTGGAGGGCGTCAACAACGGTGTCTCTGCAAAATTCAGCGAGAGGACTAGCGACACCAGTGGCTCTCCAGACCAGATCTTGTTGAGCTTTGAGAAGGCTCCCTACGAACCGTTGAACACGTAAGTCTTCTTTGTACCTTGCTGCTCTCAAGAAAAAGTGAACATGTGACTAATGGATGGACCTGCAGAACTGGATACAACTTCACTGGCTCTCACGAGGCGATCTACAACCAGTTCGTTGCGCCCGAGCAGGAGTTTGATGTCACACCTACTGCGGTAACTATTGTCGAGTAAAGAGTAGATCGTTATTGAAGTAGTATAACTGTTTAATCTTCTTGAAATTCACCATTTCAATTTCAATATCTGGCTTTCTTCTATCCTACCTTGGTCCTTGATGTGCTTTGTAGAAGGCATGCAACAGAACCCTGAAAGGGGAGTATAGAAGGTGCGTGCTAAGGTATATATCTCCTCCCTTACCTGAACAACATCGTGAATGCTCTTAGTTCTGATATACACTTCTGAGAACACTAAAGTCGCAATATGCGTGCATGAGAAGTACATATAGGTATGTATAATGTGCCGCTGAAGCTGAAGTACTTCCTGGATTCGGAGTGTATCGGTAGAAAGCGCGATATCGGGTTGAACAGGTTCGTGGGTAACGGGACAGTGGGCAAGCTTACATATGTACTGGTCCCTTTTTCATCAAGTCGAAGACTATACATGCGCTGGATCTATCGGATCTGGTTCTGAAACAGAGTGTTTCCTCGCAGTAGTTGGCCCTTCTGCAATCTGCCCCGCTGACGTCATGTGGTTGAAGCCCTCAATATGTTTGGCTTCTTCTTGGGCAACCTTACATCTTTCTACTACGAGCGGCTTTAGTACGTAATAACATGGCCTTTTTCAAGATTTGAACTGATACAAGATGTTCGAGGCTGCCGTACGCACCCGATGTTCTGCATGAACATCGCTAACGCATCTATTGTTCCCCGCAGTTCTTGCAACGTTGCCGTTTTCTCCTATTGTGTTTACCACCGAAGAGTGACAAGGTCTGGGTTCAACTACTGTAGGAGCTGATAGGGGAGAGTTCGCCTCCCTATTCCTGGGAGTAAAGGATGCAGTCATTGGGCCTGCTTCGGTCCCCGCTCCCAAATCGCTAAACGCCCGGATGAACGGGCAACGCAAAGGAATGCAGCCGAAGGCTGGCTGCATATGGAACTTCCTTATCTAGTATCGTTTTGACTTGTTGGAAACGGCTGCTAAAGAGACTAGTACTTATCGTGAACACGACCTTTCACGAGCGCATTTTAGATGCGCATCGGCCAATTCGCCAGAAACAGCCAAAATATATTAGGAGTGGAGCGAAGCGTGGGATGGCCATTTGCTTCCTCTTCTGCCACTCGTGGATATGTAAGACTCTACTTCATGAGCTGCTACGCCTCATGCAATAAGGAGGCACAGTAGTGGAGGTTACGAGACTAGAGCCAGCTCACTGTTGTCTCACATTCTATTACCTGGTAAAATTTCCATCGGAAGGATCAACTTCTAGCATTTCGTATGCAAGCTCTACATTAATGGATTTTGCTGCATAGGCCTCTTGAACAACATGTGAGAATTGCGCTATAAAGACTTCTTGTGTTTCAATGCGACATCGTAGTTCACACTCTTTCTATCGGTTCGTCTAGTTCTTTTGCTCAGCTTATCTCCTGATATGAAGCTTTTTGCCAGCCCACTGATCGCCTTCTTGGCCTTGTCTTCATACACTATTGCCGCCTCTGTCAATTTGTTTAAAACAGAAGACCCTCTCAATGTTCAGCTGACCGCTTCGGGGAACACGGTGGTTAAGGTAGTCATTACCAACACCGGTGACACCACTTTGAACCTTCTCAGGACCGGAACCCTTCTGGACGATACGTTACCTGTTGAGCGGGTCACTTTGTACTCTAACAGTGGTTGTAAGCGGCAAGATCATTTCTCACTACCTTAACCAAGAGTGACCACATTGAATACTTCGTTCATCCGCGCCTCTATAGAAGCCACGGTTCTTTGAGACTGGGTTGTCCTCACACTAGCATACTAGCCGAATGAGTTGTCGCTGACAAACACTTAGCTACAAGGGTGCCGTTTGAGGGTGTCACGATTCAGCTTGATCCAAGTGCCCTATCTGCCGATGACTTCCTCATGCTGGAGTCCAAGGGCAAGAGAAAGTTTGCCGTCGAGACTGGTGCATTCCGCGACCTGAGCAGCGGTGGAAGCTTCGACGTATTCGCCAACGGCGTGTTACCGTACGCCAACGAGAACTCCACCGAGCTTGTAGGCGCTTTGAGATACGACTCCAATAGACTCAGCATCTCTGTTGATGGTACTAAGGCGGCTGCTGCCCGCGAGTCACTAGCGAAACGTACTATCGTCGACTCCGGCTGCACTGGTGACCGTCTTACCAACCTCAGGACAGCATTATCGAATTGCCAAAAGCTGGCATCTGGTGCCGCGACAGCAGCCGCAGCTGGAGACAGCAGGCTAGGGACTTTCTTCAAATCAACATCAACAAGCGTTAGGAACCAGGTCTCTGCTCGGATGAGCGCAGTTGCACAGGACTGTGGCACCTCATCACCAGGAACGACATCGTACTGTACAGACCAGTACAGCTTCTGCTCGGGGGGAAGCATAGTCGCGTACACTTTGCCTACGCTGAATTCCATCACGTACTGTCCAATCTTCTTCACTAACACCATCCCGATTACGACGGGATGTAAAACATTTGATCGAGGAACTACGATTTTGCATGAAACGACGCACGCTTCGAGCGTTTACAGCCCAAGCACGCAGGATTTGGCATATGGATATGATGCTTCGGTTAAGCTTTCGACCGAGCAGGCGCTGAACAATGCAGATTCGTATACGCTATTTGCTAACTGTAAGCTCATGCTCCGTCGCGTAACATGTGCTAACTAGTTTGCAGATGTGCGTCTAAACTGCGCGTAATGTTGAAGAAGATATTGGAGATTTCGCGAAGGGAAGTGGAATCATGAACGAGAGCTTGAGATGTTGAAGAAGAATAGTACCCGAGAAAGCATTGAGTCACTATTACCCGATTCATACCCTCTGCACGATCGCTTTTCATATGCGACAAGACACCTTATCTTTAGCGTTCATCCCGCTATACGTCTCCCGTAGTACCTGTCCAGCTCCTCACACACCTCGTAGCCGACACAACACTCTCAGTCATGTTCTGACCAAAGTCTGCCGCATCCTCGTAACGTGAAAGTGACTGAACATCGAGCGGTTCAGCCAGATGACGACAGCAGTCGGTGTTACGCCGGCACATATTTCTATGTGCCCACTAGTTTTAAGAACCAACTGTAGACAGATGAATCCGAAACTGTGTAGGTTATCAGGAAGACTGTATTAACAACTAGTACTACCACCGCAGTAGCGGCGCAACAGCGAGCTATCCGGCAGATTGTCAGTGTCAAAAGGAACGGCTGTGAAACGCTCTCTGCCCGTCGGATCCGAGATACGGCCACGGATGTAGTAGTATCTCGGCCATTTGTGACCATTGTGATCAGCCTTCGGTTGCTCAAATTCATTATAAAGTGGGCAGAGCCCAAGTAATGTGATGTGGGAGTTGAGCTTGTGAAGGAAGCACATGACTTCAGCAGCAAGCTTTTGCATCATCAAACTCGCGGTCGGCACCGTGATGTTGTAAATAGGTTGTCGGTTCTGCAGAGTGGGATTGGGATCTGGTGACATGTCGTAGTCGATATTTGGTAGCGAGAGTATCTGCAGGGTATGCAGGGACCGATGGCGTGCGATGCAATCCTACGATCAGATTAGTCGACCAAGTTTAAGAGAATGAAGATACGATGACTTACTAGATATGCCTCCAAGGCATTGGGAACACTAGTATCACCACTATCGAGTACATCAAGGGTAAAATCTGTGCCGAGTAACCCTGACCAACCCATCTCTATGGGAGAGATGTAGACAGCCAGTTGAGTCAAGCCTGGAGCTGATTTTAAGATGGTGGATAGATCGGCGACAGAGTAATATGATGCTGTATTTTCCGCGTCGATGTTCAGTCCGAGATGCTGTAATGTACTGCCATGTCGAGTGATGCACGAAATGTCCACAGGCCTTGCTTTCCCTACATCTATCCAGATAGTTCGAACACCAGAGGAGATCCTTAGTAGATGCTCAATCGCTCGGATATCGCTCTCTAGCACGTCGCCTTTCATTAATATATCAATCTCAGTTAGGCTGGGGTCCAGTGATTGCCGTGTTGCGAGTGCTGTCAGGAATGGTTCGACGTTGCGACAGCAGTATAGTGAAAGAGATTGGAGGCAAGCAAAATCTATGTAGACAAATGCTTTATCAACATGGGATGTCGCCAAGTCGAGGTATAGTAGGTTGAAGCGTGAGAGCTGAAGTTGCTGTACGGTTATGTCATCTGCATGTAATCCCCCGAGGGCCTCACAAGTGAGTAAGGTATCGAAAGAAGCCTTGTTTCCTTCTTCATCTTCGTCGCCGTCAATAGACAAGTCGCGAAGCTTTGGAGCACATCTAATCATGTATGCGCTGTTTCGGTATGTGTGATCACCGGAGCCGATGCGAACCCAGAGCTTTGTCAATCCACGTAGCGCAGTAGTGGCCAACGATCGATGCATGGTGATCCCGAAATCAATGGGGAAACGACTTATCTTTGGCTTGTCCAAAGCTATATCGAGATTTCTCATCCTTTGCTGGTTGCGAAGCAGAGAGAGTAGATAGGCCGGCTCAAAAGGCATGTTACTTGTAAAACCGAGTAGCCTGTTTTTCGGTATTGTTGCGATTACGACTTGGACTGCGGCGTGGAAATCATGGCTCGGATCTTCGTTCCACCACGGTTCCCAATCGGCAATGAGTTGGCGGACGTGAGGAAGTATACCACTGTTGGGAAGCATCAATGTTGTCAGCTTAGTTGTCGAGATTGTTTTGGGATCCAGTGTGAGTTCCTTCCACACAATAGGCGCCATGATATCTCTCCATCCACGGCTTATAAGACAAACGACTGCACGTTCCGGTTTTGTACGAATCCAGGTGAAGACTTCAGCCTTCAACTCGGGGGGAAGAGTCGTGAAATTAGATATGGCAGCCATGATTGGTTGTGATTTACTCTGTGTGGCGTACGATACTGCTGGTTGTGGTTAATGAGATGAGCAAAGGTCGCTGCGAGGAGTTGGTCATATAGCAGGTAGTCGGGGGGTGTGTGTGTACACAGTGAACATATATACATTCACACCTAGATATGAAGGACTTTCACCGCTGTACAGCGTGCTGTCCGCACCTAGAGGAACACATTCAGCTAAGCTTCGTTTCACAGCCTTGCTGTGTTTTGATGATGGAGTATGGACCTAGATATTCTCAGTGCTAAGAAGTCATGATCAGGAGACGATGATCTCTACACTCCATTACTGCATTGCTGCACTGGAGTGTAAACATCGAGTGATCTGGCTGCTTGCATCCGCGATTGATCTTCATATAGCGGAAGTTTGACTTGGACCTCGGATATGCTTTGATGAATTCATTGTGCGATACTAAAGCTGTTTGACAGGGACTCCATTGGCTGGTCAAGCACCGGGCGACCTCGGAAGCCATGTGCTCGGACTGCGTCCATGCTCGCTAGGTATGTATACGGGTGATGAGCCAAGATGGTTTGCACTTACACCTTCGCTCGCTTTTGTACGTATCGCGAGTCGTGGGATGAAAGAGGGTGTTCGTATCTGAGGGGCCGCCAGACCGCGCGCAGGCGGTTGGAGAATCGAGGATTTTAACATTTACTGCGAGGCAACTTCAACCCTTTCATTAGTATAGACCTCCACATACTTACCTTCAAGCTGTGACGCTGCCAGGCTTCTTCCTTGTTATCCAATATGTGACGTGATCATCGCGCCCCTACGCTTGGATGCTCGATCCGTTGTGACCAGCCTCGAAGCAATGTGGTGAAGCGTGGTGAGATTCCTGAAGCTCTTGCGCGTGAGATGCTACTTGTAACGCCAGCGAAGAGTGCACATCACGAAGGAAAACGGGCGCATATCTCATGTAGCGCGCGAAGATCGTATTAGCCACGCGAGGAGAATCGCTGGACGTGACGTGGTTGGGGTGTGAGCTACCCGAGGATGCTAGATCAGTTCGATTACATAAGGACCCCTCCCGAAAGATCGACCCCGCATAACCTCATGTCTATAACACCAATCTTCCGGACGGTTGCTACTTGGAGATTTCTCTGACCTCGTCATCTCATGAGGTAAGACGTAGCGAAGACGTTTCAGATATACTAAAACTCTATCACAAAACATACCACGGCCACAATCTCAACAACTTTCTCCTGTCAATCAGTTCTGCAAACGTGCGCGCATCGTTGTCATGACCGTTAAAATCAGGAGCGTAGAAATGATAGGAATGAATTCCGTGATCGTATCGAGATGAAAATACTTCACGCTTCTGCTTATCTACTTTGATGGGTTGGCGTTTATTGGAAGAGTAGGATAGCCCCACCAGGACCCTATTCCGCCACTATCTCCACACCACATTCGAAAAATTCTCTTCGCGATCTACCGCCAACGACCGAATTCGAAAGAAGTGCTCGAGAGCTGCCTGGTGTCATCTACGCCGCGAACGATGGCAATATATACAATCAGTGAAATCATTCTTCCATCCAATCAGCAATCTTCAATAGTATAGTGGTCAGTATTTCCGCTTGTCATACCAGCTTTCGGGCTCTTGACAAATGCGCGGGAGACCTGGGTTCAATTCCCAGTTGGAGAGCTTTCAAATACAATTTCCTTTTGCCTTTTTGCTCTTTGGCTCCAGGCACTCGTCCATAGACGGCAAGGCGGTGCAGCAAGATGCAACAGTGCTCTTTTTTTTCGGGACGACTCAGCTCATTGAGCTTGCGTAAAAGGGGTAGACGCTGTATTATCACTCTTTTTGCAGCGCAATGCGTGAGGCCCACTTATATTCAGTCAGTGAGAACCAAAGCGCTGCTCTTACGGTAACATCACACTGCACTCATCATCAGTCGCCTGCTGTCGCTGGTGCCAATCGTCTCCTCCTACAAACAGCAATATCGCAGATGAATTCGAACATTGCTATGCGTCTGGGACACCGGCGCATGCTGACGTGCTGATGAACGTCTCGATGGAAGATCGCCGTTGGATGTCTAAGGTTGAAGCAACTATGCCTAGACTTATACAAGATTAATCCGGACACTCTAGAAAGCGACTTTCTCGCCCCGTGTCGTCCAATACCGTCGAAATCAACAGGGTTCGAGAAAGCAAACTTTGACACCGAGCTAGAGAGTTCACGCACGTCTTCCTTCAGCCACTCGAGAATGGAGTGCAGCGTCGTATCTCGAGCGCTCGAGGTACAAGCATCTCGATTGCGAGACCCGTGAGGGACTGGAAGACAGAGGTTTCGGACGCAAAAGTACCGAGTGAGCTGTGAGTCCATGAGAAGAGCCAACAATGTCCAAGCGTGAGTTGTACGACAACACCTGTGTACAATTTGTCTGATGGGCATAGTAACAATTAGACATGCCGAAGCAAAAGACTTGAGTGCCTCCATGATGTACTGGTGTGCTGAAGTGTACTTCCTGATGATGAGACACTGGTATGAAGCGCCATCCACCATCCATACCAGCATCCTATCATCAATGCGAAATCTGTGTCCTCTTCCTCGATGTTGTGATTGCGGGTGGCCTTGCCTGTTGCCTGGAACAGAACCAGCCTAGCGCTATGCAATACGGAAGGCGCAACCCCAGGTTCTGCCCGCCACCTCTCGTCGTTCATTTTCACCCACAACCCTCAATGTTTCTACGATGACGAACTTTTCTGATCTACCGGCGGAGACACGACGTGAAATTCTCATACACGCCGTTAGCGTCCGCGGTCTCAGGCGCGGGCTGAGGTTAAGGCTTGTGAATAGTACGCATGCCCTCTCATCCCGCCATTGTGATTGCAGCACTGCAGTATGCTGACACTTCGATAGAGGAGTTCTCTCAAGAAGTGAAGAATGCGCTCTACCAGTCCCATATACTGGACGATTACCGGGAGAGCTCGTGGCGTACGAAGCCAGAACTGGAATTGAAGTCTCGATTCGATGCATTTTGGCAGCCATACCTCACCTATAAGATCATGCGGAAGAACTGGGACGACACTATTTTAGATGGACGCACACATCGTGCTACCGAACGCCTTGTGCAAGACATGCCCCATGACGCCCGCCGGCGTTTCCTTGGTCAGATGAGCCCTTCTGAGCTAAAGAGCGAAGAGAAATTAAACAAGATCGAGCTATATCGAGGTATATACCGCGCTGCCGAGCGTCTTCTTCAGGTGAGCCACCCCGAAGAAAGGAGTAAAGAGATATCGCACGAGGTTTTGAAGCAGTATATTTATGCTTTTTGTTCGCACCCGCGGCGCATATTGAAGGAGGCACGTATTACTAGCATGCGATACAAGACCTGTGCGTTCAGTGGTTCACTATATTTCCTGGAGATGGCCCTGGTGAACGACTGTCAAGAAGGAATCAGGTCTGCACTCAATGACCCAGCTGTGGACGACATGTTTTCGCATATTGTCGAGACCGAGTGTCGTCATGCTTATCTGTGTAATCACTATATTACCGCGACAGCCGCCGAGTGTGGTAATTTGGTGTTACTCACAAAGATCTTCTCGAGTCCAAATTTTCAGCCAAGGCAAATTGTACTTCAACGACTAGTCTTTGATACTGCGGTTGAAAAAGGGCTTTTGGATGTCGTAAAGTTTATCATGGATCCATGTAAACATTCATCAGATTTTGACCCTAGATACGACTGGTGTGAGAATGCAATATGCTCAGGAGTGTTGAGAAGCCGATCGGTCGATTTCTGCTCTCAGCTCTTCCAACTATTGGCATCCCAATTGGAAAACAATAATGGTCTCAAGAGGAAACCACGAGGCAATCGTCGTCTCACAAAGAGTTACTTTGAGTACAGCAACATTCTGCGCATCGTCGCATGGAGTAGCCCACAGAGAGCCGACGTCGCAGAATGGCTTCTGGATCGCGGAGCTTCTGCCTCGCTGACGGTACAGGGGGAGAGAAGGCTAGTGACAAGTAACCAACATGGGAGAAGGCTAGTGACAGGCATTCAATGTGGATTTTGGACTCCGCTTGAACGAGCCGTCAAAGGCGGTAACGAGAAAATCGTTCGTCTACTCTTGGATCGTGGGCCGGCTCTTGACACTTTTCAGACGACTTGCTGCTATGAAGAGGCCGCAAAGCAAGGGCGTCTGGACATAATGCGCATGTTAGTCGAATACAACGCGCGCGTTGCACCGAGGCTCTTAACGGTGTGTCGTGAGCTGCACTGGAGGTGTACGCTAATGATGCATGCCGTACGGACAGAGAACGAGGGATTGTGTCGATATCTGGCTGAACATGGAGCCTGTATCAGTGACAGTGCCTTGAATGTGGCTATCGATGAATCGCTAGTATCGATGGTCCAGCTTCTGCTCGAACTAGGGGCTATTGTTACAGAACATAATATCCAAAGGGCAAAACTCTTGCGACGTCCTCGTCCTGCCGTCCCTCGGTTTTTCGGCTCTTCGAAAGCCAATCACGGGCACATCGTGGGCAGACAGGCAGGCAGCGCTTCAGACTGCCAGCGACCTGCGGGACGACCTTTCCCTCATATGAGTATAATGGATATACACCTTGACCAACAACCCATTCGCAAGTTCCAGTATCCATACGGCTCCCTAGATGGGGGAAGATACGCTCGGATGTACACTTTCGTCACCGATACTTTCCACCCGAGGGCATCGGAAGTCATTACCTTGCTGGAAGCACACAACAATGCCAACTGAAGTCGCCTTGAAGCACGTGCTAATCATCGGTCGGAAGCTGGACCTGCGCCCTGACGCCGTCTCAAGCGCGCTCGAGCTCGTCGGCTGTCAACCGGACAAGCGAAACGCACGTTCTACGCATGCTGTACGCAGGGAAATTCCGACACATAAAGGACCTACATCGGCCACCGAACCCCCCAGCGAACAACGCGCGATTCAATAACTCCATCGAACGCGTTGCGCAATGAAGTCCTTGCATAGCACATCACAACAATTTTCAGCACGCAAACTTCCATCTTAGCAGACTATTGAAAATCCACAGCACTGGGCGGTCCGTGTTATGAGTCTCCACGCACACGCGCGCATCTGCATCGTCAGATCTGACATGTGTAGCACCGACAGCGCTCCGAGTAAGGAACCGATGGAATGCACCACCTGTCAACCAGTCAGCAGAACAGCAATAATGTAGAATCAAGTGGGGACACCCTTGTTCAAACCCAGTGAATCGCATCGTCCCAGTTAGATTTCAAAACAATATGTAGCGGTCACGAGGCCCGATACAGCGGTGACAACGCGACGTATCCCTTCCCTAAAAAAGCTTCGATTGCTTTGCACCATACCCTGTCCAGTGACAATACCATGCCTGGACGAACGTTTTTCCATCGCGCAGCACGCGCATCACGCGCTTTTCCCGCTATGGAACAAGATGGTTGCTCAACGACCGCGTCGCCACGCCATCATCATCGTCACATCTGCCGCGTACATTTCCCTTCCTAGCCACGACGGCACACACGCGGCATCTCTCCATCAACTCCTCTACCTTCCGCCTTTAGCAGTCCGCGGCGTACACACACGCGGCATGTTCGTGGCGTTGCCATACCCACGCGATCCTCCCTCATCTCGCGTCTTCCCTTGATCCTCCTCCTTCATCCTTCAACGCCTCAATTCATCTTATGCTCTCCCACCTCCGAAGCTAAGAAGCGGCTGTTTCATGTTTTTGCATATCCTTGCCAGCGCACAATTTTGGTCCCTGCGTCACTAAGCGTGCTAGGTAACGACGTTTGTTTCGAAACCAACTAGGGTGAGAACCAGGTCTAGCGAGAAAGTTGATGATGCGAAAAGGACACCGTGCGTGGCTAGGTGTGCTAGGATAAATTGAAGACAAAGCCCACCACCCCAGCCAGTATCCTGGTGAAGATCATGTGGAAAATTGCAAATGGCTTCAATTCCGCGATCCTGCGCACGCGATCCTTTGATGTCGCTGCAATTTGGACCGGTCTCTTGGGGTGTCTGGAATAAGAAGGTTGATGGATACTAGACTATTGATTTAGGATGCTGGCGAGATGAAAGATGTTTTGCTAGACGGACAAACAACGCGTACGAGACGGAGAAAAGGTGCGCGCGCACGAGATGAAGTTCTCGGTGGTCTTGCATATAGCCGACTTGCTTGTGATCGTCAACATTCCGAACAACCAAGACCGGATCGTCAGTCGTCGGCCAGCGGGTGTTGTCTCCCCCGAAGTCCTCCCGTCTTGTCTCATCATACCGTACTACTCTTGATTGTACCGTTGGTCGTGTGGCCGCGATCCCGCTCTTTACCAGAGACCCAATACTCAATCTGTTACATAGGGCTGGATATGGCTTTTGAATCCTGTTCATCATACCGCCTGTTCAGTCTTTTTCTGCTGATCGAAACCAATCAATCTGTCACATAAGGCTGCATGTTTGCGATCTTCAAAGATTGGCGATTGACGAAAGTTACGGAACGCTGATCGGCACCCTCGGATACTCTTTCCCGTCGTTACTGGTAGACAACCAGAGATAATCAGGAGGATGGTAAACAGATCAACGGTTGGGTCGACCGGCTTGGCCGCCTTGGGAGTCACTATGCGGGGCAGGTATAGGATTGTTGTAGATGATTACTTGAACGGGTGGGTATGGGAAAGTGTAGATGGAGATGGACAGGAGGATGCGAACGATGATTATCGCAATCACGGTAGTCGATAATGACGCGGTCGGTGTTTTGGGCTTGCTTACTCATGCCTGCGTCATTGCTGTTATTGGTGATATTGCATGGAGTAGACATGATTGATACGCACTGCGAGGCTGATCTCGATGGAGTTTGTGTACTGCGTACTCCCTCGGCAGGCTGTGATGTGCTGTAAGCTATCCTCCATGCATTGTTTTTGTTGCGCGTTGTCAATTAGACTCCGAAGCAGACCGACTACACAATCGGAAACATAAGCTGCTATCGTCCAATGAATTCTAGTAGTCTGTCTGGTGACGCAACGCTACCAAGTGAAGTGTTGTTCATGCATGCACGCGAACACGTTGTCAGGGTCCAGACTCAAAAGCCATCATAGTTTGGAAGATGAACATTCTTATTGTTACGGCACTTAGGGTAAAGTGCGTCACTGTGCGTGAGCGCTACTTTCTCAACTTGTCCTGCCTTTCTGCAGATCCACTAGACATTGCGTTTGCTCGAACCAAGATTAACACCCCAACAAAAGTCGAAAAAGGTATCTCCTCCACATCGCATGTCGCAACCAGAAAAAGATCCACCGCCTAAACAGGTCGGGGTTTCAGCGGAATAGAAGAACGAGAAAAATAATAATGGTAAAAGTGAGAATGATCATGAGACATTGTGTGTTTCAAGACGGCCTCAGCCACGTATAGCAAAACATTGCCTGTCGAATAAATGCCCTCATCCCTTAAACTCATATGGACATGATGAATGATTCTCTCCCAAAATAAACTCGAAACTTAAAAGTTTGAGAATAGTAATAAAAAGGAATAACATATGGAAATGTGGTGGGTGCGTGTGTCTGGG
This sequence comes from Alternaria postmessia, assembly GCF_024291825.1. Lineage (NCBI taxonomy): Eukaryota > Fungi > Ascomycota > Dothideomycetes > Pleosporales > Pleosporaceae > Alternaria > Alternaria postmessia. Next base: position 19,485 of record NW_026260179.1, on the reverse strand, counting down.
TATAACCCTGCATGCCCCTTGCGAGGCTGCTTCTGCTGGCGCTTTTACAAAAACGTATCGAAGATCAATAATGCGCGAATACGAAGGGGTAATAAGTTGCAGTGTTCAAAACGACCTGCTGAGAAATCGAAGCGAAATGATTGAAGCGAGAGTGATGATGCGCCGTAGGATAGAAATAAGATCAAGTTGTCGCTGAATAGTAATTATCGAGTCAAAGCCGAAGCCGGGTATCATCATGAGTGAAACAGATCCCAAGCTCTTGCACACAGTCCAATGAATTCTTCCTTCTTTTTCAGTTGAGTTTCTGGTGAGTCACGGCCGGCGCCAAAGGGACCGAGGCGTGGTTGTTGGCGACCGAGCGGCGGGGTACCGTTGTCTTGTTCGTATTCGTCGCGTCCGCGTCTCCGAGAGCTGCCACTTCGGTGCAGATCAGGCCTGGATGCATATGCTGATGATCCATTCTTGGGCATTGGCGAGGGGGGTGTTGGAGGTTGGTGACCACCGTAATGGACCAGACGGGGCAGAAGATCCTCGCGACCCCCGGATAGTTGTTGAACAGCCTCCTCGGCGGACTTGTATTCTCGGGGTCTTGATGTTGGGGGCGGCTGTGTAAATTGTGGGGGCGGGAAGCTCGGTGATGGCATTGGGGGCTGGACATTCGAATGCGATGAGTGTCCTGGGCTGTTCTGATGGTAGGGGTTCCGCGCTGTTCCAAGAGGCTCTGGGAAGACGTCTGAGATGGGGGGTAACCGGTTGTTGGTTTGCTGTGCCGGTACATGGTGGATGTGTGATGATTGCGACAGGTTTGACGGGCCGTTGGCCAGCTGTCGTGAGGGTGGTGCATTGCCGCGCAGACCAGTAAAGGTTTGGTTGATGGGCGCTGACTGGATTACACGGTCGTTGGAGAAGGACGAATGTGAAGGAGGCGCAATAGAAAGACCGGGCGGTGGGCCCTTCCGGCGAGAGGTTTGAGGTGTCTTGATTGTCCGTCCAAAAGCACCAATCTCTGTGCCCCGTGTGTCTTCTGTCTCGGATGGTCCGCTCTTGCCGCCCTTCTGGCGCGCCTCGATGATCTGCCTTTGGCGTTCTCTTACATCCAAGCTTCTTTGCAGCTGCTCGCGCATGCCGGGGTCCTGGGTGTGGAAGCCAGGTGAGAGGCAGGCCATGCCAACATCGTGGAGGCCTAGGTGAGCACTGCCTTGGCCCGAGGGTCGTGCCGTGAGGGCACCCGACGAGTGGACAATGTTGTGGTTGGCGAGGTTTAGGCGCTGGGGCCGATGCCTGGTGGTGGTGGGCATGTCTGGCGATGTGGGCTCCTTCTTGACTACGACTTTAGGGACAGGGCCACGAGACCTGCGAGAGGAGGGACGGTTAGACATGAGTGACATGATATCTCTGTGGGGAGGAGACATGGAGGTGCAGGTGGGAGAGGAGGCCGAAGGAGGACGGCATGATGAGGAAGAAGATCGGGAAGAAAGACTAAACGACGTACGAAAGAGGTGAGGGCTTTGTCTCGGCTCTGTGCTGTGCACCTGGGCTGGAGGAGGTAGGTGAAGCATCTTCTCTTGGTGGCAGCTTAGAGCGAGAGTTGGGCGTCACTTGGTGGGGAGAGAGAGTAGAGGGCGCAATGGGAGCATATGTCCTCGAGGAGCCTACTCCGTCTGCCGACGCCGGTGCCGCATGCTGGGCAGGGGCCGGGGGATTGGCGACAACGGTGGTCATGGTCGCGTGTGGGCGTCCGTGTTGTGCTCGGTGGGAGGGGCAGATAGATTGTAGGAGTGAAGTGTGGCAGGGTCTTGTAGGAAGTCCGCTACACCAAGTGTCGAGGGATGTGGGCAGGCCTGGGGGGGTTAGAGGCTGGTGCAACACTAAGCCGGGGCCGAGTGCGGGCTGCGAGTTATGCGTGAGGATATGCACGCGGGCGGAGTGGTAGAAAAAATTAAATGCGACAAGAAGCAGCGCTGGCTGGCGTCGGAGAGAGACAGCACACGTCGTGTCTTTTGGGGCGCGGGTGTGGAGGGGATAAAAATGGCTCGCACAGACTTGTGTTTGCACAGGGCGGGCAGGGAATGGTCGAGCGATACAGCGGCTGGCATGCAGTAGACGACGTGCCTCCAGACGCCAGGCCGGGGGGCGGTTGACATGGGCGGCCCTATAGCGAGCGTCTGAGCCAGGCCCTCCATGCGTAGTGTGAGTTGGGGATGGCTAGGGCGAGCAGATGGTCGCGCCCTCTGCGGGAGCTCGCTGCACCAGACAGACGCCACTGGGCAACCCACTGTTTCGCATCCGCGGGCGGGCATCCATGGTGCGAGATGGATAAAATCTCTGTGATGGTCTAATGCCTACCGTCGTTGCAGGACTCGCGCCTTCACCACCCGCTCACCACCTGTTCAGCTCGCGCACCACTTGCAAAGCTGACCTCACGACCTGATGCACCACGCCGTGCATACCAGCCTCACCATGACTGGCCGTCGTGTGCATGGCAAGGCGTTACAGGCCCATTGCCAATACTCGCTCTGCATCCAATCATACTCGAGCCAGCTCATGCCTGCCGGCCGGCCCTAGACGAGCCTTCGACTTGTTTCACGCCGGCGCATCAGCGGTTTGACCACGCTCAAAGCAGATGCCATCGACACGGAGCGGAAGAGGATTAATTGGCCAGGAACATCGTTCATGGCCTCGTGTTTCAGCAAGGCCAGCTCTCCAATAGCGCTAGTCGATGTTTGTTTCTCACAGTCCTCCCTAGTCGTGTCGTCGTGTCGGGCCAACCACCCTCAGTCATTCGCCTGCCCTTAGTCATTCGCACAGAGCCAGGGTCCTTTGTCGGCATCTTTCACACGTGGCCGGCAACGTTCGCCCGGTCCTGGGATACTGCTCCTCTGCGACCTCCTTGCCTGTCACATGGCTCCTTCCTTGCCACATCACGCCTGCCTCATCAATCGTGTAGTGGAGGCTGCCCCTTCCTGCTTGACTCACTCAGTCACTCACTCAGTCACTCACCTCTAACAAAGAGCCGCGGCTTAGCATCTCTTGAAACACACCATAGCCGACACCTCCGAGTCACATCTCGGAGTCACATCCTGCAAAGTATTCTCCGACCGTTGCGCAGAAACGACTCAATGCCGTGTATTCTCTAGACCCTGATACCATGGTAGATTCTGCAGCCATGGTTCCGCCGTTGCACCAATACCACCGCGACTGCCTCATACTATGAACCATATGCTTCGGCTAGCACCCCTCCGTCGCTTTTCCTCGGCGACCACCGCAATGTCTCCTGCAATGTCCATCATCTCTTTGTCCTGAGCCACATCAATGCCATCTACCACCATGTTTTGGTCGACTGTAGAGTCATCTCAACCACATGGAAAACCCTGAAGCTGCCTGCAGGGTATTGTGCACTCATTTCACCCTTGACACTCGACGACTCCTTCCCATTCTCTCGCTACTGCCCGTGTCTGCCGCCTCCGCTCAGCCGCCGGCCTTTTGCAATTCTTCCACATCCCCAGTCGTTATAGGGTCGATCAGGTACCGACTCGACACGCTCTCCAGGATAATCTCAGGCAGCCCATCCAAAAGCGGTAATCACACCATCGCTTCTCCAATATGGAACTGGTGGGGCTTAACACGCTGTTGCATCCAACCGAGCGACCGGGATAGGGCTGTCTCCCAACCACCATCCAATCAAGAAAAGGATCGCCCGTGAGTCTATTTCGGGAAGTGATCCCATCACCTCTAGCCGTGGTAGCACTCTAGCACGCGTGCCATTACCCTGCTGTTGGGAATGAGCAATTACTGCCATCTGTTGGGATAAGTCTCAAGTAGATGCTCTCTTGGCACGCTATTGAGTGTCGTTGAATCAAGATCGGGAATGAGTCCGACATTCTAAATTCTCGCGCAGAGTGAGAAACTGGTGAGGAGATGAGGTGGCAGTCAGTAGCAATACCTTCGGCGAATGACATGCGCAAGGATACTGTTGAGCGTCTTCCTTCGCGGCCCGCACACAACGTGTACAGCCTGTAGCATGCGGCATAGAAACCAACCGCAGCACATCTACTCGCCCCTTCCTATACATCGCTAGGCTTACGCCTCCCGACTACATCCGTTCCCCAGATGCAGCGCTGTACAACAGCTACAGCTGTACAACCTACTCCACTGGGACGATTGCGTCAATGCAGATCTGCCGTCCCACGTTTACCAATTCACGTTCAAGCACCCGCATCCAGCCGAATGCGCTCGTTGCGGCGAGCATCTGACTGTTGTACCAATACTTTCCTTCGCACTTCCGCAGTTGTACCGAAAGATGCGCAACGCTATGCAGCTCGACGGTTTCGGATCGAACCGCAGAAGCACATGGTGCGTACGGTGTGGCTTAGTGGCTGGATAAGATGCGTGTTTGATCTGCGGCGTAGATCATGTTCTGTCATGTGCCTCCATACAAAAGCGATACGGGCGAGGCTTGCCAATGACTTGGGGAAGGATTCTCAGGGTCTGATGGCGTTTGTCTGACTCTTTGTTATGAAGCTAAATGTTTCATGCGTAGCAGATCCCGAAGGAACTATCATCATCATCGTCCTCCACTTGATGCCATGCATGTACGCACGACACGACGCAACTTCGGAGATTTTGCTCTGAACGGTTTCAGTGCGACGGTAACGTAGCCGTGGTACCACCAACACCCAGCGCTACAGTTCGTCCGAATCGATCAAGTCTGTAATCTATAGTACACGACAGATCGCTTGCAGGATCGCCCGTCGTCGCGGCGTCGTGTCCTGCATGAGAATTTCGCTCACAACATAGATAGACACCATTGTGGAACGAGCATCGTTGGCGAGAAGAGAGCCGGAAAGTGAATAAACGGGAACACTCAAGTTTCGTCGTCCGAGAAGCCGACCCGAATACGTTGTTGCCGTTCGGCGGAGCGTTCAGCAGCTTGTGGCAACCGGGAGATCAGCGCGCAAGCGTTCGGTGATCTGAGCGGCTCAACATGTGCAGTTACACCGTAATGGTCGTCATTGTCTTTGAGTAGTACTTCTCTAATTCACGCTATACCACTCCGCTCCATATCACCACATCCTTTGTCCAAGACTGTGTAGCATTGGCATCTCTTCCCCACCCAATGATAACCATGACTATGCGCTACGATTCGCTTCGCAAAAGACACCATTTTCGCATGTTGGCTGGTCCTTCTCTGTTGTAACATATACCTTTATAAGAACTGCATGCACTAATGCCCGTCGTATAGAACTTCAGCGTTCGTCGACGATACGTAATGGAGAGAGTATATAACGAATGGACTACTGTAAGATATCACGATAAGCGTGTATGGTCTACCTGTGGACGTGGCATCGATGTTTTTCTGATGTGTTGGGATCGTACGCGGACCTTGGGGTATGTACAGTGCGGTGAGTATGATTCTTAGTCTTACAGCGACTCGTGAGAAATCGGCAAACTAAAATGTTGGTCTGCTGTGTATTGAAAAATGACAATGCACGTACAACGTGACAATCTAGTAGTGTGAAGTCCCTCAAGCCTGAAGAAGCAGTCGATGTATCTTGGAGAGTACCAGAACAGCATCTGCTATACCCCAAACGACGATGTAAGATAGCGTCGGAATATGAAGCGTGGACACCTCTTTGACCACAGAAGATCGTCATCTATCTTCGCGTTCCCTACGGAATACCTCGAGGTTTGATGGTTGTATGAGCATTGCAATTAGTAGTATCACCAATAACGAAAAGAAAAGACAGATCAGGTGAACCTCAAATGATCTAAATTGATTATTAGTACCACGAAGTTATGACTTGAATTCCGACAAAGAAGAATTCTTGGTATACATGTCACCACGCCTGTTTCCAGCTCTCGCCCTTTCCAGTTCTCCATAGCCCTCTTCTCGAGGAGCGGCGTAGAGTGTGACAGCCAAAGTCTTCATAAGTCCCCTTATGACTATGTGTACCGTCGTACACGAGCATCCGAAGTGGACTGTGTAAGACGATACGTATGAGTTAGTCAACACCCAGTGATGATACGTGAGCTTTTCAATCACATATTCCACAGTGCATCTGACCTAGCAGTAGATGTACAGTTTATATCGATGGACAATAATCGGCATGCCGATAGATCAGTCGACTTTTCATTTCCATGTCCCAACGTCCCTTTAACAATGATGGTGGCTGAGCCAGGCGAGCTGGAGCTGAAGCATAGCTTCCGGTGGTAGCAAGCATCCGGCACATTGGCTACGTGAAAGGAAGTCGTTGTTCGACCAGCAGATCGTCGAGATCGGATGCACTGTCGGCCCAAAGACGATGTATTTTACATGTCACATCATCAACGACAACGGAAGTCCTGCTTGGTGCAAACGCCGTGGTGCTTTCTGTGCTCTTAATCTTGAGATTCATGTGATGAAGAAGAAAGTGGCGGGACCGCAGCAGTGACTGTGGTGCTGCGATTCTGCATCATCGAGCAAGATGTGCCAACTGTAGTGGCCGAAGACGCTGACCAAGGCTTTGCAACAACTTGAGAGACACGGAGTTGAGTAACTCAAGCACGAGGCTCCACAAGTCAAGCAAAGAGGTAAGTCAGTAAAGGTGGTTGGGAGGGGATCCCTTCTTAACATTACGAATACGCGTCTAGACATCCTCCCTTAACCCTGTGCATCAGAACGGATGTCAAGACGCGAGATGTCAAGTCGCATTACCAATGCACCCAGCTTTGTTGAAGCGCTTGGCATTGAAGCCGCTCTGGTACTTACAGTAGGGAGGGCGACGAGGCTGCGACAGGCGGCTTGAGTGGACGAGCATGTTGAACTATGCGAACATTGCGAGGCTGGAGAGTTAGACTGTGCGTTGGCAGTTGCGGTGTGTTGTGAAATGGCAACTAGACGAGCAGTTTTGTGTTTTAGTGATCACGATGTTGAAGTTGATAGGGGAGTGCCTGTTGGGGTGCAGGAAAAGCACAAGAACAAAGCACCGAGGCTGTCGCAGCGGTGAGGCTGGAGTATCGTGTGTCTGGCAAAAAGCAATACTACAGTTGCCCTGCGTCGAGACAATACTTCATGACACGGGCGCATTCTGTCGTCGCTTAGCTGTGTATGGGAAATCTGGGAGTTATGGTCAGCGTCAGATTGCGCAGAACCATTCCACGGTGACGGACACAAGAAGATATGGAATGCAAGAGTTAGCTCGTACCAAAGACTCACAGAACTACGGTTCGTCAATCTATTGCCTACCGCAGGCCACTGACAAGCCTGGCAGCACCATCCCCACAAGTCAACGTCACACTTACTTAATCCACCTCCCCTTGTGCATCCCGTCCGAATCCAACACGCGCCTCCAGCCCCCCCTTTCCCAACACAGCGCCTTCCACACACGCGTAATCCAAAAGCGAAATGACATGCAACGCCAATCCGATCCTAAAACCTGCATCGCTAGCTGGAAATTGCATTGTGTGGCATTCCAGGTGTTCTCGATCCCCCCAATGCCTGCCTAGCGGGTAAAACTAAGCGGGGGACGGGGCGGGAAAGAGGAACAGGGGTGCAGTTCAAGGAAAAGCGTGCCGCAGACGCTGCATCATAGGTCTCTCTTTTCGCATGGTGAAGGGAAAAAGTACCTACGTCATATGTCGAGCCAAGGAGGCTGGGAGCATGGCACCACCGTGCAGGTTTGGGAATGGTGGTCTTAAAAGTTGGCACTGCCACATGTCTGTCTTTGTCCTGCATCGGTCTTTCTACTTACTTGCATCTGCATTCATTCTACCATACTAATACTTTGTTGCGCGCTGTCGACGTCGGACGTTGAAAGTTTATCGCATCACGCAATACCACCCGACGGGAACGGATAGTCGATCGCAACGGTCGCTGATCACCGAGAAGAACCACCGAAATCATGTCTGGTGCACAGGAAAAGCCGCTCAATGAGTACGTGATGACTTCCAATGCGCCGCGCATCGTCGTCCATGGTGATGAGATGACATGGCGCATCGCATTGTCGCATTCGCCATGGAAGGGGTTGGATTACATCACATCGCGCATCAACTAACACACCAACCACAGGCTCCTCTCCCGCTCAATGGTCGACATCTACGTCGGCCCCGAAAACACGCACTGGATTCTCCACGAAAAGCTCCTCTGCCACCACTCGCCCTTTTTCCGCAAGATCTTCTACTCCAAATCAAACTCGTCATCACGCACACAATCCTTCGGCCTCCCCGAAGAAGAAGATGCGCCATTCAAGACCTTCGTCGGTTGGCTCTACTCGTCCTCTCTCCCCGTCCCACGCGAGGAGGCCGATCTAGGCGTCTGCTTCGACCTGTACCTAATGGCCGAGAAGTTTGAGATCCCCGGCCTCGTCTCCGACGTCCTGCAAGTGGTTAGGGAATGGTACAAGTACAGCGACAGCTACCCCGGTCTGCGTCGCGTGCAATACATTTACGCAAACACCGAAGACGGAAGCCCAATGCGACACATGCTTGTGCACGCCGTCGCCCGCATGATGGTCGTTGAAAAGGGTATTCCAGCGCACTGGGACAAGGCACTCCGCAAGAACGGACAGCTTGCCGTCGACATTATCAAGGCGATCCAGGACTGGCGTCTCGAGGAGGAAGTTGTGCCTGATGCGCGTGAGGAGCCCGCCGAGGCCGAGGACCTGGTCGATGTGGAGCAGGAGACTGCCAAGTTGGATGAGGAGGCGGAGCAGGAGGTTGATGATGACGTGAGGGCTGAGCATCTGGAGGAGACTGCCGACGATACCGATGATACGGTTGTTGAGAGCCCGACTAACGAGAACAAACGCCCAAAGCCGACACAGCAGAAGAGTGGGAAAGGTGCGGATGATCTCAAGAGCAAGGACAATGGCCTTGTCAAGGACTTTTCGAAGTTCAGTCTAAAGGAAATGCCGAATGAGATGACTAACGGCGACTATGGCACTCTTCGCGCATAAGCTGGGTCTCTTCGCGCTATATTACCTTTTTAACCTTTTTTGGATTCAATTTGCATGGTTCACATCGCGCGTGTAGGGTTAGGAAGGATATATCCGGCGTTGGGATCTTGGGGATTTGGACGTTTCATCTCTTGTTGGGTTTTCTATTCAAAAAGAGAAGATAATGTCTTAATACCTTTTTTTGTACGTTTTTAGTCTTTGTATTAAATCCGCAATTGAAACATCAACATTGCTCAGTATGTCGCTTGTGCTCAATACTAGCTGACTCGGAAATTCATGCTGCATTCTGGATCTTTCTTATTGATCCAACATCTTGGTCTTGTTTCCACGTTTTTTACTTTTCCTTACGCGTTGTCTCCCGCTTTCTAGTGTCTTGTGTGTATATGTTGCTTGGTAATGTTGACAACACGTCTTGGTAGCCTTATCGTAACGGATCTAGCAAAACAACCAAAGGCCATAGGGAGCATGCGCATCACATCGAGAAGTGGTTCGGAACAGTGTGTGTTCTATTGCGAGTTAACTCCTCCAGGAAGCTACATAGCGATAATGATACAGCTGTTTAGCCACTGTGCCCTACGCTCATCATCATTATGGGCTGAATTTATAGTGTAGAAATGTTCAAAAGCATCGCCGTACATGCAGAGAGATAGCCAAAATCCTAGCTACAAATAATTGGTAAGGTCGGGGATATTTGAGTCGAAACAACGCACTCCGTTCTAGGCTCGCGTAGAAGAAGACATGTCCGATATTCAAACTAACTACTGGTCTTGTGCATGTCTTGGAGTATCTTCAATGAAGCTAAATTACATGTGCGTTCGCTGTATATTTAGAAGGAACTCGCTTTCACTATTAGAAGATATATTATGAAGCAAAGTCGCTTTAGTGCTCATCCACTTCTTATCCCATGACAGTCTCTCCAGCCGGCCTCCTCACAAACAACGCCTTTGGCATAGCCCCGTTCGAGCAAGTCTGCACCGCGTTAACACAGATACCGCCTCCACCTCTGCAGCAAGTGTTGACAACACACAGCTGGTTACTAGCACAGTCCTCGTTCACCTTACAAGTGGGACTGCTGCAAGAAGTGGTGCCAGGTACACAGAGACCGCCGCCTCCACTGACGGCACCACAGATACAGCCTGAACCGCAGTAGACGTACTTGGTACAAGATGACGGTGCACAAGTGGGGTTTGTGCAGAATCCCTTCGCGCATGAACCGCTGGCACAAACGTTGCCGCAGGCACCGCAGTTGTTGGGGTCGCTCATGAGGTCAGGCGTCGATGTTGCGGTCGCGACTACGGTGATCGTCGTAGTGGGCGTCGTAGTCTCCGTCGCAGCGATCTCTTGAGTCGATGTGATGGTAACCGTTAGGGCAGTTTCAGTGATGGTAGTGGTTGTGGACACGCTGACCTCCGTAGCGGTGCTGCTGACCACTTCGGTGACGGTGGGGGTCGCGAGAGAGAGGCAAGAGCAGGCTGCGGATACTTGTGCGCACTCGTATTGTTGGAGACCTGAGGGAGCGGATGGGCAAAGTGTTGGGGCCGGGGTAGGTTCTGGTGTTGAAGATGACTCCATAACACTTGACGGTACGGTTGTAGATAGCTCTGTAGTGACCGAAGACGAGGTGGACGACGTTTCCACAGCACTTGAAGTCGTTGTAGATGGATCTTCTACAGTGCTTGAACTTGCTGTGGAAGATGACTCCATGAGGCTCGAAACTGCTGTGGAAGACACTTCCACGACGCTCGAAGATGTTGGGTACGCTGACTCCACTAGACTCGAATAATCGGACGAGGGTATCTGAGAAGTTGTCGAGTATTCAGAGAAAGAAGTTGTTGGATATTCGGAGAACGAAGCTGGAACCGCGCTCAATGCTTCGGACGATGGGTATGCCGCCATGCTAGAGGGCTGAGCGAGCGATAAACTTGTAGTGCTTGAGCATTTTGTAGACGTGGACGAAGGCGTCACAGTGCTTGTAGACTTCTTGCTTGCAGTACATGAGGTGCTACTGGAACTGAGCGTGTGCGCATAGTCTCGTTTGACGGGGGGCTCGGCCGTGACTGTGACTATCACAGTTCCAACCTTTGGACGGCACGAATCGACTGTGGTAGTTCTGAAGTTATTAGCACATGCTAATTCGGTATCGATGAGGAGTAACCTACATAGTGTCTGTCACGGTGACTGCATCAGCAGTCAGGGTAGTAGTTCCAGTTACTGCAGTCTCGTCCGTGTTTGTAAAGGTCGACAGCAGTGTGGTTGTCTCAAGAGTCTCCACGATTGAGGTCAGAGTTAATGTTTCTACAGCGAGCGAAGTGACCGTCACGGTAGGAATGGTGAGCAGCGACGAACAAAATTCTGTGGCAGATGGTACGGCAAGCAGCCCGTCGACGACTGGTGAAATGAGCTCGCACTCCGTGTCTTTGGATTGATTGAGTCCAGGAATTTCTTCCTGGGCTGAGCTGGCAACTGCCAGAGAAAGCAGGAGTGAGGTTATGGATGTGCGCATGGTGATGAGGATTTCCGATTCTGGGCCGAATGTGGACTTGCTTGTGCCACGAGTTGAACGAGAGACTTGGGTGAGTACTCGACTAAATGGAAGGGCCAGTATATATACATGTCCTCGAAGACACTCAGCTGCGAACCATCTTGGTGGCGCTCAATATGGCTGAAGCCATACAAGGTCAGACGAGACCACTCGGAGGCTCCGGGGGAAATTTCACCCTCATTTCCACCAGCAGAGGGTCCTTAGTCACGACTGAAGTGGAACGACCCTGGATCCAAATCCCCGAAGGTATAAGCTTTCTGCGGGAGCGCTAAGCCGTGGACATGCACTTACCCCAAATAGATCTCATTGCAAGAAGAAGGCTGTACTGCTGAACATGTTAACCCAAGATAACTTAGCAGATCTGTACAGGATAGATGTGGCGTTTTGTAGCGTATTGAATGGACAATGCGTCACGCGGAAATAGTTTGGTGAGAAGCGTGATATGTTCCTGGCTAGTGCAGATCTGGAGAAAGCTCGATCTAGACTTGCAGCCCCCTGTCCGTGCTCGACTACGGACAACGCGATAGTCGACGCCTCAACTTACGATAATTAAATCGTATGCATCAATTACTATAAGCACAGTCGAAGAGCATCGTCAAGGGGAATCACAGAAGTAGATATGAAGATGATGCCAATCGCGTTTTTCGAAAAGGTTGAATGGGTATCCTTGATTGAGAACGACTATTGTTACAAACGTTAGCAGTTTGCGTGGGCATACTATTGGGCAGTACGGCGCTCGTCGGGCATGTTCCTGCGCTCCTTGGCCGTGACCTTCTTGCGACGGCGTTCGATGACCTTGTCGCGCTGCTTCGACTTCATATTCTCGAAGCGGTTGACCAGGGCAATCTTCTTCTGCTCTGACTTCTTGAGGAAGAAAGGCTGCTTGCCCTCCTTGACAAGCTCCTTCTCCTTCTTCTTGTGCTCGCGCGCCACTTCTTGTAGCTTCTCCTTGTTCTCGCGCGCCTTCTGCTGCGACTCCATAGAAAGTAACTTCTTCTTCAACCGCTCCTTTTCGTCCTCGTTCTTCGTCTTCTTGATAGTTTGACGCAGTTCTGATATCTCCGATGTGCGGTAGTCGTTGAGGAAAGAGTAACGCTTTCCTGTCACGAACTCGTCGGGCGGAGGCCCTGAAGCATTATCGAATCGTGGGTCGCGGAACACAGGCTTCTTCACTTCAACCACATTTCGCTTACGTGAGACCATGCGCTTGCTTGACTGAACGGCAGGTGCGTGTTTGCTCGAGCGCGCATGTGGAGCTGCATCGGAGTCGGAGTCTTCATCGTCGCTGGCTTTTTGAGGTTTCTGTTTGTCTTGACCTTTGCTCTTGCTCTTGGCCGTCTTCGCTTTCTTGCTGGGTTGTGCGCCGGTCGCAAGCTTTTCGGCCTTGATCTGCCGTAACCTCTCGCGCAATGCCTCGAGCTTGTCCTCCTGTGATTTTGATGCGTCGTCGCCTCGTTTTCGCTTTCGATCCGCCGGTTGTTGTTTGGAGAGGGCGTCTTGTGCTTTGGCTAGTGCTCCAAACGAGACTTTGCTCATCTGCGCTTTTACTTGGTCGTCGTCCGAGGCGTCTGACTGCATGTCGTCGTCTTCGGAACCGCTTGGCTGCTCGTCGTCTGAGCTGATTACGTTACCACCCTCATCTGCTTCAATGACGGACGCAGAGGACGAGCGGTCAGTGACCTCGTAGTAGCTCTCGGCATCTGAGCTGTCTTGGGCCGCGCGCAGAGTGCGGTCGAGTTTGTTTGAGAGCACCATTCTGGGGTGATTTGGGTGGTGTGTTGGGTCGTATGCGATTCCTGTCGCGCTCTTGGTGCGCCGCGGTCTACCAACATTTTTGTGGACCCCGCCTCCGGGGGTTTGATTCGCCGACAAGCCCGACAGCAGGCAACTGCGCCCAAATCTCGAGACGGCCTCACACCGTCTGGCTACATGCTTCGTGCGCTGCGTCTTCACCTCGCCAGACCCTTCACCCCTCACCCCTCTCTTATCGTCGAGCGTTTGTCGCCATCGCACGTGCTCCATGGCTGCAGTCGCATCAGCTCGGTACAGCATCCCCCACTGCGCTCCAGTCGCAACTTCTTCCACTAACACCGACTACCAAAAGACCAAGACAGGTCGAGACAGCACAATCTCTGAGCGCAAGCTCACTGCCCCCGCAAGCCCCAGCATGAGCGAATTCTTCAATCCGAATGCGCTGCCCTTCCGCCCGGGCGGCTTCGACCGTCGCGAGCAGAATTTCGGCACCTTCGAGAACCAACAACTTCCACCTCCCCCGCCTCCTCCCTTCCAGCCGCCACCACCAGGAGGGCCTCCAGCACCATACGGGCCACCCAATGGCTTCTTCAATCAGGAATTTGCGCCGCCTCCCCCACCGCCCCCGCCGCCCCAGCAGCTCCCGCACATGTTCAACAACCAGCAGGCGCAGGCTGAGTTCGCAGGCTATCAACAAGCGCTGGCATACCACCACTGGATGTTACAGAATGGTCACCCGAACCACCCACCGCCTCCTCCCCCATTCCCCCTAGGGCCAGATGCTTTCGCTGGGCGTCCGCCTCCACACATGCCGCTTCATGGTCAGCCGCCGTTTCGTGGGCCGCCATTTGGCCAGCCACCATTCGGACACCAGTCGCATCATGGCGGGCTGCCGCATATGCCTCACCAGCAACGTCAAATGTTCCCGAGCCGACCGCCCTACCCGGGCATGATGCAACAGCAGGCAAATTTCCCACATGGAGCAAGAAACGAGGACATACAGTACGCTTTCGATGCCTTATTCAAGGGTCTAAAGTCCAAGAATCGTGCGGCTAATTCTTCTCACAGGGCACCAACTCCTCCAGGCAAGAAGTCAAAGTCTGGGCTTGCTGCCAATGGGCATGCTAAGCAGAAAGAGTATGGTACCCTCTACCGCATCATTGCGTTTGAAACAAAGTGCTCTCGGATTGACAAACTTCACAGTACCCCCAAGGCCCCGAAAGCTGCCGCCGAAAAAAAGGGACGCTATGGTGATGAGAAGATCATGCTCCCTGCACCACAGCCCACGCAAGAGTATCTAGATCAGGCTGCTGGAGAGCCCACCACCACGGACACACCGGGTCAAATGCTGGTTATTCTAGATCTCAACGGCACGGTTCTCTTCCGCCCAAACAGAAACGCCAAGACTATGATACAACGCCCTTTCCTGAGGCCGTTCCTGCGCTACCTCTTTGAGAACTTCAAAGTTATGGTGTGGTCTAGTGCGAGACCGGACAATGTCAAGGCCCTCGTCAATCAAGCTTTGGACAACGACCTCCGTTCGAAACTTGTAGCGCAATGGGCCCGTGATAGCTTCGGACTCTCGCCGACTAACTACCAGCAAAACGTACAAGTTTACAAAAACTTAAAACTGGTATGGAGCAGGAGTCAAATCCAGTCATTTCATCCTGACTACGAAGCTGGCACCGGTAAATTCGGCCAGCACAACACGGTACTCATCGACGACTCTTCACTCAAAGCGAGCGCTCAGCCACACAACCTCTTGGAGATACCAGAGTTTTCAGCTACGCCCGAGCAAATGGAAGGCGATGTGCTGCGTGAGGTAGCAGGCTACCTAGAGGCATTGAGAACGCAAGCCGATGTCTCAAGATTTATCAGAAAAGAGCCATTTGCTGCAGACGGACGTTACACATTCGACTGGCCTGATGCTGACGCTGGAGGTGGCGAGTTGATCAACAAGGTTTCTTCTAGTAATGGCGGCGCAGCTACTACGAGTAAGAAGAAGAACAAGAAGGCAAAGGCCAAAGAGGCGGCCGCTGCAGCAAGTAAAACTAACAATCCTTTGAACCTCACAACTGATACCCTCGCGAGCGTGTCACTTGGTAATCCTGCGCTCCAACAACAACAACAGCAGCAACAACACAGCCTGTAATCATTCGACGGACGGCACTGGAGAAAAGTACTTTTGGGTCACTTCTTACACCACGGCACGGACGAGCCAACATAAATAGAAATTATTGCATATGGGGGAGGGGGAGAGGGGCTTGATTTTAGCGGATATCATCTCTGTATACCCATAACATCGGGCACGACGGACGAGCGTAATGTGACGCGGTGGGCTTAAAAAAAGTTTAATACCAACGCTTTGTGGAAACTGTCCGTCACTTGACCAGGTGCTGTTGTCGCAATACTCTGTTTGTTGCACACGTACGCAGATGAGGTGTCTCTTCACGTGACTGTTTTTGCTTTCGTATCACATGTTTGATAATGCCGTAATATGCTTAAAAGGTATTCGTTAAGCAAAAATCTACGACATCTAAGAGCCAGGCAGACTTCATCTTTACTCATCGTCTTCCTCCTTGACCAATGCCAGCAAAGTGTCTGCACCCTGCTTAGCCGGACTAGGGAATCGCACTTTCTCTGCGTTCCCAGATCGTGTCTGCCTGCGAACGCCTGACATAGCTGCAGTTGCTAAACGACTTGCCTAGGATCTGCCACGAGATGCAGTATACTCTGCAGTTTAAGACTAGCCTAAAGACGTTCCGCCTCTTCCTTTAGCTGGCAGATGGAAGCTAGTGTTGAGCGCCTCCGCAGCTTCCTCCTCGCCATCTTCCTCGTCGTCTTCCTCGTCGTCTTCCTCGTTATCGTTAAGCAAATACTCAAGATACTTCTATACAACAACAGGGAAAGTGTGATACACTAGCTGCAATCTTACAACTAGAGGTAGTCGTTAAACATACTATTCAGAACTAATTGATGCCTGTGACATTTGTAACATTGTTATTGCCTAGTTGAATTTCTTGATTTTGCCTGCGGGTTGCACAGTTTTCGCCGCTTCTTTCCATGTCCCTACGCTATGCCCCACTATGCCCGCACTTCTGCCTGCACCCAAATAGCAGGTAAGAACGTTCACTGGGACTTTGTGAAAACAGCCCTGTATGAAGTTCGATGTCCACTAGCTCCTCATTGCTATCTTTTTTATAAGGTGATATTTAACACTTATGTCTTCAATCCTCCA
Organism: Alternaria postmessia; assembly: GCF_024291825.1. Taxonomy (NCBI): domain Eukaryota; kingdom Fungi; phylum Ascomycota; class Dothideomycetes; order Pleosporales; family Pleosporaceae; genus Alternaria; species Alternaria postmessia. Next base: position 3,020 of record NW_026260179.1, on the reverse strand, counting down.
TCGAACAACAATAACCTGGTCGCTTAGCTCAGTTGGTTAGAGCGTGGTGCTAATAACGCCAAGGTCGCGAGTTCGACCCTCGTAGTGACCATTCAAGTCGTTTTTTTTGTGTTTCGATGAGAAATCTTCCAATCAACAGTAAAATAATGATCGAAGAGCTAATCTTTTTGCTGTTGTGGTGCGGGGCATGAGATTACAGAAGCTTCAAAGTACCCCTCGCTAAGAATTTGTTGTATTCATTCCGTACAAGCGCTTCTATAAGACATAGCTGCATCTTGATATTCATCCGTCGTGTAAACCGTACAATCAATCCATCGCGGCCTTGGCCAAAACTATACCTTTGGCACAGCATCCTCCAGACTCCCCATATCCATACTCAACGCATCTCTGCAAGCCCCACCTTCACACACCATGACCCCCTCCTTACCTCCGTCCATACTCTTCACCAACCCGTTCCTTTGACTCAACCAATCGCCCATTCCCTTGCCCACTCTACTAACTGTGCCAAGACCAGCAGGCCTCTCCCGGTACCTCTGCAACCACTCTTCTACCTTCTGCCCTTCACCCGTGATAACGCTGTGTCTGATACCCAACTTCCCCACAACCACTGCATCCATCATGCTAGGGAAGAGGAAAGGGTGCTGCATAATCTCAGCTTCAAAAGCGGATGCCGTGTCGCGCGCCTTCCTAGTATACTCCTCATCTTCCAGTAATGCGCCTAAGCGGTCCAGGTTCTGTGCTGAAACTCCGTTGGTACCTGGCTCGGCATTATCCATACCGTCTTTCAACCGCAGGATAAGATCCTTTTGATCTTCGGGCGTGGAGAAGAAACCAAGGTGCTGTTTGTCCCAGAACATTCTCAGCTGTGTTTGTTGCAGGTCGTCGGCCCAGCGGAGGTAGCTGTCGTTGAAGGTGGCTTCGTACAGGGAGATGAGTCCGGAGATCAGGTAGGCGTAGTCGTCTGCGAAACCAGGTGCATCGCCGCGGCCCTCGCGGTAGACACGGATGAGGGTCTTGGTGTCGGGGTTGTAGAGCTCTTTTTGCAAGAAGGTGGCTGCTTTTTCGGCTGCAGTGAGGTACGTTTTTGAGCGTGAGGGATCTTGGGATGAGAGGGCGGCGGAGGTTCTTGCTAGTGCGCCGATGGCGAGGCCGTTCCAGGATACGACGATTTTGTCGTCTAGACCAGGTCGCGGCCGCTCTTTGTTGCGGTGCTCGAGGAGCTTTTGCCGGCCTTCGGTTAGTATCTTGTTGACTTCATCTTCTGACAGACCGAACTGTTTCGCTAGGTCTTCTGGTGTAGCGGTGATTGCTAGTACGTTCTGGTTGATCAGTTCGTCGTGCGCATCGTGTTCCGGCGCAACATTGCCCTCGTCGTGAACGTTGTAGTATCTTGCGAGAATTTCAGCGTCTCGGTCACCTAGTATGTCTTGGAACTCCTTCAACGTCCACACGTAGAACGCGCCTTCACGCTTCTCCTTGTCATTCGGCCGGTATAGTGAATCAGCGTCCTCGGACGAGAAGAAGCCTCCACTTTCGGCATGCATCGGCGGGCTGGTGAGATATGTCGCAATATCATGGACCGCGGAAAGATGTTCAGGGCTCTTTGTCATGAGATACGCGTCCAGATATACAGGCAGGAGTTGCGTCTGATCGTAGAGCATCTTCTCGAAATGCGGCAGGCTCCAATCCTTGGTGACAGAGTATCGCGCAAAGCCGTTTCCAATCTGATCATGTATGCCGCCCTTGTTCATCGCATCTAATGTCGCTAGCACCATATCTTTTGCGTGTGTGCAGTCCTTTGCTCCAAGCACTTCTCTCACCGCGTTTGGATATTCTGATAGTTTGAGGAGGAATTTGAGGTTCGAGGGCGTAGGGAATTTGGGCGCACTGCCGAAGCCCGCGTGCTGCTTGTCGTATCGCTTCTTGAAGTGCTGGATTCCTCAGTGATGGGCTTTGTAACAGAACGCATTTGACTCACCTCATATGCTTCGTCTAAAAGGTCCAGATCTAGGCCTTCATGAGCTGCACCGTCTTTTCTACTAATGTTCCCATCCTCAGCAAAGTCGCGCAGTTGTGCTGTAATCTCCTTCGCCGACTCCAGACACCTCTGACGCTGATCTCTCCACACATCGCGAATCTTCTTGAGTATGCCAACAAAGCCAATGTGCTCGCCCATTGCCATCGTGGACCCTGGGCCAGGCCAGTATGTCCCACCGAATATCGGCTCCAGGTCTGGTGTAATGAAAGCATTCAAGGGCCATCCTCCCGAGCCAGTTGTTGCCTGTACATAGTTCATGTATATGCGATCGACATCCGGACGCTCTTCGCGATCAATCTTTATCGGTATGAAGTTCTCGTTCAGCAGCTTTGCCACCTCGTCGTTCTCAAACGACTCGCGCTCCATGACGTGACACCAATGACATGCCGCATAGCCTATGCTGATGAATATGAGCCTGTTCGACTTCTTCGCCAGCTCAATAGCCTCTGGTCCCCACATTTGCCATGCGACCGGGTTGTGCATGTGGCCTCGTACATAGGGGCTTCGACTCTCGTTCAGGCGGTTCTTCAGCTTCAAAGTATCGCCTGAGGTGGCGGATGCGCCGGAAGAATTTTGCGCGTCCATTTTCAGGATGGAAGTACGGAAGTTGCGCTGTTGCGCTCGAGATGTGGATGGCGGGGTCACAGTAGCTGGGACTGGTATACGGCGGGATGGCGCGGTCGCGACGGGTGTGCGTGCAGGGCGACAAGATCCTCTCAGATTGAATTTCACAGGAGGCATACAGCAAAGAAAAAAGAACTATCGTGAGATATGGTGGCGCGCGGCTCCGAGGCTACTGGACGTTATCAGTCCATAGCTCCGGCAACCCTGCCGATTCGCAACCCCGCCAACGACGTAAGCTAGCTGACCGGGATGTTGATCACCCGGGGATGTTGATCACTCACAAATCTCAGCACTCCCACACAAAACACGTGTTTATTTTCTTAACGTAGCTATAATTGCCACTCCGTACACATAGACT
>NW_026260178.1:0-87270 GCF_024291825.1 Alternaria postmessia | reverse complement strand
AGTTTAAGAGCTCTAAACTGAACTGACTGATAAGACGAGAGCTCTAAACTGACACTGAACTGACTGCCAAGCAATCAGTCAGTCAGTCAGTCTCATCAGTTTGGATTGATTGTTAGCAACTCTGGATCAAATCGAGGAGATGGTAGCGAATGTACGCAGACATAGTGACAACCTGAGGACTACGCTGCTCCTGGTTCACACGTAAGTTGCTTGTTTGCCAACAAGTAATTATGGGATGCTGAATCACTTTACAGTGTACTTGCCCATCTTGTATCTGTCCGTCCCGAGCGACCACCTGCATCCGACGTTGTGGAGCTGCAACACATGGTGACCAAGCTGCAACGCTCATCTCGGATCGGTCCAACTTGGCGATATTCCCATACAGAAGCTACATTGATGCAGTACGCGCAAGAAGTTATCGTCAAAGAGATGAAAATTTGCGAGCGAAATCCAACTGTAAACCGGACCGTTCAGGCTTTACATATCGAAAGTAACGATGACCGTGTCCCACAATGGGCGAAGGCCATACAAGCGATACGAGAAGATCAGCAAGAATCAAGGGTCTCTTCTGTAGTTCCTGCAATCTCTTCAAAGAGCCCTGGAAGGACGTATAGTGTACTGAGAAGTCTGTCGCCGATCCAAAACATGCAACAACATGAAGCGTCCGACTCGGATGATGATCTGGATACCGACTTCGCCAAAGCGGCATTGAGCACTGGCTCCCAAGCGTTCGACGCCGGTATATATGTGAGAAATGTCCCTATACTAATTGCGTGTGAGACATACACTGACTTCTGACATGAACCTCTCAGGAAGAGGCAGACTCTCTGCTTCAAGAAGCGCTAAGGATATTGCTATTGCTGCAAAAGCGAAGGCGAGCTTTCTGCGACGTCTTCAGTCTGCACTATAAGCTTGCAGTTTGTGCGTACCACGTTCAGGGACCGGCAGATGCCGAAAAGGCTTTGACCGGATTCGTTGAACAATCAGCGAACTCTGATACAGAACGTGAATGGATTCACAATGCAACTCACCTGTTAGCTCAGCTGTACGTCCGCATGAATTTTCTCGACCGCGCACGGATCGAATGCGAGAAGACCTTGCAAGCACGGCGACGGCTACAAGGAAAACAAAGTGCCGCCTCTTTAGAATCGATGGCGCTCATGGCCCACATCTATGTTTTGCTTGACAACCGTGCGCTTGCAAAATCGTGTCTTGCTATGATACCAGAGGCCAACCGGGAGACCGTGTTGAGAGTGGTCGAAGAATCACTTGGGAAGAATGTAGAGCACCTAGATTTCGCCTCACTGCTCTCACGAGTGAGACCTGTCGATGCCGATACGATTGCAGAGCGAGCCCATAGCAGCAGACTCTCTACAACAACCTTAGAGTCATCCTTGGATCACAATGGCAGCGACTCGGCGTCTGTGATGACGAAGTCACACGTAGCTGACCCTTGGCATACACCTCGAAGTATTGCATCCGAGAACGTTACCTTGTCGGATTCGAGTCCTCGTATAAAGAAATCGCACCCTTCTGTATCGAGTGAAACAGAGCGGGGGTTCTCAAAAGATGAAAGCCAAGTACGAGATTACTCTCCTAGCATAAGGAAAGCAGACGTAACGGTTGCGAGCTCATCTGAACCCGAGTACAAAGGGGAAAACAAGGCGAAGCCGCTCTCCCGTAAAGAGATACTCAACAAAGTTGGCTGTCAACCCCGAGACCGAGCTGAGGAGGCTGTTTGCGATGGAGATTACGGAGCTCTGATGACTACACTGAATAAGAAGAAAGGTTTCTGGCGGTCAAATGTGCGTAAGCGTGGCCGCACAGAGCGTGTGACAGCACTGCACTTTGCCGCTCTATTTGGTGAAGTTGACATGGCGCGGGCCCTGATACAGGCAGGTTTCGGCGTCAACGAAGTCCCTTTCGGCTATTCGACGACTCTGACACCCTTAAATTTTGCCATCGGCGCCCGGCAGGTGATCATGGTCGACCTGCTCACTATGAATGGTGCGGTACCGGCTTCACCAGACACATGGTCGACATTGGCAGGACAGCTGATGAGCCGGTCATGGCTGATGAAAACGATGTCGGAGGCTGAAAAGCACCTGGTCCCAAAACGGATTACTGAGATTATGGATATTCTACTTCACCGCGGATGGGATATCAATGCCCCAATAACGGCATCTGGAGGGACTGTCTTGCACCAAGCGGTATGTTTTTGGACCGGGGCATACAAATGGGATTTGAGTCTTCGCGCTGCGGTAACTTCATTCCTATGCGAGAGAGGCGCAAATCCATTTCAGGCGAACTCAGAAGGCAAGACCCCTTATGATATTGCGTCCGCCTCTGAACACCAGGACCTCATGGTGATCATCGAAGACCACTCCAGACAGAAAAGGCTCTTAGGCACACCTGCGATGCCAGTTGAACTGCCCGGTCAGTCCCATTGACATCGCTGATGCGCTTTTAAATTGGGTCTCCTGGAGTACATCGGCTCACACAAGCCGCTGAAACCTGCGGAACAGACGGTCTGGGATAGACGAAATCTGATTTGATCAGCGTCATGAAGCCTTGTTGGAAGCGACACACATTAGGAACAGAAATGGCCGGCATACAACGATGAAGTCGATCTGTAGCTCATAGATGCGCTATGAACGCGAGAGCATGTCCTCGTGAATTCGCCTATGTACTTGGATGCGACAATGGAGAAGGCTTCTACGAAGGCTATCGCACCTTTGAATAGACATGTAATGTGTCTGCAAGGCGTATACAATAATGCAGGAAGCTAGAGTCTACTAGAAGAATTAACTGCGAATGCCTCCCAGCTGGCTGGTGGTAGTAACAAAGAATCAAGGAAAACCGGCCGTTTTTCCTAGAAGAAGACTACTGGATCTGCCTGTAGTTGACTGAGTCCAGGTAAAGAGTCATGCATGACGGTACAGAATACATCGTGCGACGCTGGCGGATCATCCTGCTTATCCGTCAAAGGTGTGAGCCGCACATTGCGGACTTGATTCTTGGCTTCAGGGCTTAAATGACGTATGAAATCCAGAACAGGCAAATAGTTGAATGCATAGAAATGGAACTGGTTCTCCGAGTATATGATTTGCAGGCATTCGTGATAGATCAGGCGATTCGTCCGTAAAACATCCAGACTTAAGTGTCTGTCAGGGTGAGGGCGGCAATTCTTGTTCCATTTCCTGCTGATGGATCGTGCGTCGCAATCGGTGTAGAGAATAAATCGCTTGTTTGATGATGGTAAGACATATCGGAAAATCTCCCTCCGAATCTCAGACGGGATGCGTAGTAAAGGTGGGTAGGTGTCCAAGGGTGATATGGTTTCGGCAAGCGAAATTTGTTTCTCTACACTCTCTTTTGAACGGCGTTCTAGGCGACGTAGGCAGATGTCCTCCGTTGTCTTGGGTGTGGGTGCCATCTATACAGATGTCAGTACTACGCGAATATCATAGGCACTACATGGCCTGACCTTCTTGGCAGATGTCTTGGCCGGCATGCTCGTAATATGAACGCTTACGAGAGAGCTCGAGATGCAGTCGGGAATAATGGCAAAGTTCTGCGATAGGTTCAGATCGTATTGGCAATCAACCCTGGGAGACGAAGCGGTCACGAGGTCATATGTGCCGTGTCAATGTCACTATGCAGCACGGAATTGATCGTTCGAATGCGTCGACGACAAGTGTTTAGGCTGGGAGCTTCTGGGATATGCGACGACGTAACTGTGGTACAATGCATGGAAGGACTGTAGAATGCCGAGCGAAGGTTGTCAACAGAAGTCGGGAAACTTACGCACGGTCCTCCGGCTTGGCAAAGGGTCGTGCTCTGGAGATTGGGAAAATTCATGGGACGCGTTTGTTTGATCCCCGCATACAGCTGCGCATAGCTCACCGTGCCCCTCACAACACACCACCAGCTTTATTTGAATCACAAAGCTTCCACAATCTGGGCCCGAGTCTTTGTATTTCTCTAATCAGACAGCATGTCGTTCGGCGGTCAAACACCGACCATTGTGGTGTTGCGGGAGGGTAGGTGCCTCGACACTTTTTGATACATCGCTAACAGTCTCAGGTACCGATCAGTCACAGGGCCGCGGTCAGGTAATATCAAACATCAACGCTTGCCTTGCTGTACAGGCCACGATCAAGGGAACACTCGGACCATATGGCGGTGATCTACTCATGGTCGATGAGAATGGCAGGCAGACAATCACCAACGATGGTGCCACAGTCATGAAGGTAGAGCCTGCTGCAAAATTTCAGCTTCCTTAGCGGGTCTAACTGTACACAGCTCCTTGATATCGTTCACCCCGCCGCCCGCGTTCTCACCGACATCGCACGATCGCAAGATGCCGAAGTGGGCGATGGTACCACTTCCGTCGTGGTTATTGCAGGAGAGATACTGAAGGAGATCAAGGACTTTGTCGAGCAGGGAGTCAGTAGCCAGACTATCATGAAAGGCCTCCGGAGAGCATCGCATCTTGCTGTCAACAAGATTATGGAGATCGCCGTAGACACTGCCGAGGGCAACCAGCGGGATACTCTCCAGAAACTTGCCGCGACCGCCATGAGCAGCAAGCTGATTCACAGGAATGCCGACTTCTTCACCAAGATGGTCGTAGACGCTGTACTCTCGCTCGACCAGGACGAGCTGAACGAGAAGCTCATCGGAGTAAAGAAGATTACTGGTGGTGCGCTCCAGGATTCGCTTTTTGTCAATGGTGTCGCATTCAAGAAGACCTTCTCATACGCTGGTTTCGAGCAACAACCGAAGACTTTCAAGCAGCCGAAGATCGTGTGCCTGAACGTCGAACTTGAGCTGAAGAGTGAGAAGGACAACGCTGAGGTACGGGTAGAGCAGGTCTCGGAATATCAGGCGATTGTCGACGCAGAGTGGCAGATTATCTACAACAAGATGGAAGCGCTATACAAGACGGGTGCCAAGGTTGTCCTGAGCAAGCTCCCTATTGGAGATTTGGCGACACAGTACTTCGCGGACCGCGACATCTTCTGTGCTGGACGCGTAGCGGCAGACGATCTCGACCGCGTATGCCGCGCAACAGGCGCGAGCCTTCAATCCACCTGCTCTGATATTCAGAGCAAGCACCTCGGAACCTGCGAATCGTTTGAGGAGCGACAAATTGGTGGCGAGCGCTTCAACTTCTTCGAGGGCTGCCCGGAGGCCAAGACTTGCACATTGGTGCTTCGCGGCGGTGCAGAGCAGTTCATCGCCGAGGTCGAGCGAAGCTTGCACGATGCAATCATGATTGTCAAGCGTGCGATCAAGAACAGGAACATTGTTGCCGGAGGTGGTGCCGTCGAGATGGAGATCTCCTCATACCTACACAACTACGCCGACAAGAACATCCCGCATAAGCAACAACCTATTATCAAGGCGTTTGCAAAGGCCCTCGAGGTCATTCCCAGGCAGCTCTGCGATAACGCCGGTGTCGACGCGACGGACATTCTCAACCGACTCCGCGTAGAACACAAGAAGGGCAACATCTGGGCTGGTGTCGACTTTACAACAGAGAGCATAGCGAACAACATGGAGAGGTTCGTCTGGGAGCCTAGTCTGGTCAAGGTCAACGCTCTGCAGGCAGCAACGGAGGCGGCATGCTTGATCCTGAGCGTTGACGAGACAATCAGTATGTGAGATGACATTCCAGGGCAAAACAATGCTAACAGTATGCAGAGAACCAGGAGTCACAGCAACCACAAGCCCCCAACAGGCCGCTACCGCCTGGCGCTGCACAGAGGGCGCTGGGTGGTGGAGGAAGGGGACGCGGCCGCGGAATGCCCAGACGGTAAAGACACCAGAGCAGAAGAGAGTGTGTATACCAAGACAGAGACACCTATGCTACGCCATGTTGCAGACGCAGATGTCCATGAATAATGCAAAAATGATGAATCGAACAAGTATCTTGTTCACAAGTCTTGAGCGCACCGAAGAATTTTCGATGGACATGAAACGATGCAGTGAATTCTATCAAGGATATTTGAATTGCTCCTTCACACTCGTTACGACTCCTTAATGCCTCTCTCGCCCCAGCTCATGCCATAGCTCTTTACCCTACTAAAGTAGAAGGCACGATCATTCTTCAATCCAAACTCGGCCCAGTCATCCGTCAACCGGTTATAACTCCAGTACCCTTGCCAAACAAGTTTGTTGTTCTTAGCTCCTCGCCCTGCATTGCCAAAACTCAGTGCCATCTTGTACATGTACTTTGGCGTGGCGCCTGGTTTCTCGATATGCAGCGTGCCCTCCGGTTCCTCGCTGCCAGGCTCCGGACCGCTCATGCGCCAGCGGCCTAACACGGCATCTTTCATTGGTGCACTGGGCAGGTTGTGATGGTTCTTGTGAATGTGTTCGACATACAAGTAGGGAACCACATCGGCGGGCTCGGTAGTGGTGAGTAGAGAAATGCATGTCCCGTCGCGCAGAAAGCGCAGGTAGCGGAAGTAAGTTACAATATGGATAGGCGAGTTCCAGGATGATGTTGTAGGTAGTGCTTGTCCCGGACGCGTATAGTTGACCGTACTGATGTAGCAGCCGTTGAACCGAATGCGAGGGCGTTGTCGAAAGAGTGTGCGGTAAGTGGGGTATGGTGTTGGGACGAGAAGCTGGGTCAGTGCTGCTGGAGAGAGTGATTCGGCTGCGGCTTCGATGTCTTCGGTATCAGAGAGGTCAAGGTTTGCAGCACCTAGAGTGATTCCGCCCATGTCGTCGTCATTGAGCGGTTTCCCACCAACTTGACACGACCATGTGTAGTGCATGGACGCGAAGCCATATTCGGGCCCTAGAGCTAAACGTTTCCAAACACGGTCTTCGGTGGTCACTAGGTAAGCCAGGCGTTTACACACTTGGGCCAGGCGAGCGAATGACGCAATGTCTTGTATGGCGAGTTGCTCTAATATCTCAACAACAATCTCTTCTGGAATACTGGATATCGGACATGGAGGCGCGGGGCTTAGATCGGTTGGTGCTAGCTCACCGAGAATAGAAGTGCTGGCGTATTCGTTGATCAGGCTTTGGTACGTGGAAGAGAGACCATGTAGGGAGTGGTGGGCAGTGTTGGGCACTGTGGCTGAGGCATTGGATGGGTTGGGGTCCTGGGGTTTGGGTACAGGGTGGGACGATGCTGGTGTTGATGATGAAACTGAAGCGCTTGCTGCTTGTGCAGCTTTGAGTTTCTTGAAATATGAGGGCGGGAAGTGTTTCGCTTTGTACGTCTCTTGAACGCCAGAATCGAGCTACCAACATCAGACGATAGTTTATGGTGACATTGAAGTCAACGCACCTTGAATGCTTTTCTGTACAGGTCTACACTGTCACCCAGACTACCTTGGCTTTCCTTTTCTACGGCTTTTTCATAATGTTCTAGAGCAGACGTCGGTTCGGTCTCCTCAGCAATGGGGGCAGCGGTCTGAGCGCTCGTTTCATCAAGTCTCCGGCCATGCTGCTTCTCACCCAGATTATGGTAGGTATAGGAGTTGACTTCGTCACCGCCTTCTAGGCTTAGGCTTCGAGCACGAGTGTGATGCTGCACATCAGGCGCATTGCTTTTGTTTGCATGAGATTTGCTCGTTGAGGATGAAGTAGCGGTGTTCTTGACCGACACAGGCGAGGCAGGCGCCTTGCCCTTTGATCTGGCAGTCACTTCTTCCCTCCATTTCTGTCGGAAAGACTCGAGCTCGGCCTCGGTGTTGGTGGGAACGTCTTGAGGGTCCATGGCAAACTTGGCCAAGAGCGGTGGTACTTGGGTATCGGTTAGACGCGGTATGTCCGAAGTCGCAGGATGTGGACGAGAACAGGGTCCAATGCAGAGGCTAGCAACAGGCTTTTAGTAAGGATACGAATTCAATTGACGTGTGACTCTAGAGAAAGTTCCGGTGCTCGCAGTGATTAGGCGTGCATGACGGGGCCTGTGAAGTTGCGGCAGGGCGATGACGGGCGCCACTCGATCCATGTTCTAGCCTCGCGCAGTGCGCCATCTGATAAGCCGACGCCCTTTTGTCTCTGACAATCGGCATGAGGGGCCAATCATCCAACGTGGGCGGCGCGGGAATGACGCGCCAAAAAGTGTAGCTCCGATAATTAAGTCGTTGCGTCAAAGCTTCCCGTCGCCTTCGTCACCACTTATACACGCCCATCACTCCAGAAGACAATGCGCACAACGCCCTTTTTGCGCATCCAGCCCTCTGACAAGACCCCTCGCACCGCTTCGAGGCTATCCCCCACCTCCCTGCTGCCACTCCCAAAGTAGGCAACATGGCGATGGCCACGCAGCGAGCCGAGGCAGCGGATCCGACCGGCGTGGGAGAAGTGTCGCTCGGCCAAAAAATGATGTCTGCCGTCTCGGGTAGTGTCCTCACGTCGTTGCTGGGTATGTCGCATCTACGCAGTTGTTTGCCATGCCAGAACTGACACCAGCAAGTCACCCCTCTCGACGTCGTCCGCGTACGACTGCAATCGCAAGAAACCGTCCCGACCACCTCGCCACGCCCACGCGGATTCAATGGCCCAACACTCACACAATTCCGCGATCTACCACCCAATCTCGGCATCTCCTCGTGCTGCAGAGAGGTTTTTTGGATGAACAACAAGGCACCCTTCTGCGTAGCGGGGCCAACTATGGCGCCCATAAACCCCGCCGATTTGAGCTGTGCCGTGGAGGAGGTCGAACGCAAAACCATAAATAGCACTTGGGACGGTCTGCGCAAGATTGCCCAGAACGAGGGCCCGCGGACACTCTGGAGAGGACTGTCACCGACCCTAGTCATGGCAGTGCCTGCAAACGTCATCTACTTCGCCGGATACGACTGGCTGCGAACAGCACAAGCCTCACCTTTGCGACAAACAGTTTCCGATGCGTACATACCATTAGTGGCAGGAGCCACTGCGCGAGTTCTTGCTGCCGTAGCAGTGGGTCCCATCGAAATATTCCGAACACGAATGCAGGCAGCAAATTCTACTGCCACCGCCGCTGGGCACTTCCGCGATACAATGGACGGGCTCAGAGAAATGGTCGGCAGCCAGGGTGTCTCCAGTTTATGGAGAGGCCTCACGTTGACCCTCTGGCGCGATGTACCTTTCTCCGCCATGTACTGGTGGGGTTACGAAGCCACAAGAAACGTCTTGACAGACCAACGAGGAAGAAGGGAGGCCAGGAACGATGGTTTCGAATTCCGCATGGGCCGAGGCGAGGAGAGAGTACGGAGAAGAAGCAGGTCAAGAAGCCAGGAAAACCATAGAGACACATTGGTCGACAGCTTCATCGCTGGTGCTACGTCAGGAGCAGTTGCTGCTTTCATTACCACACCATTTGATGTTGGAAAGACACGCCAACAAGTTGCGCGGCACATGGGCGACACTGCAAAGGACATCGCAAACTCAACACGGCCAGAAGACCAATCCATGCCACGCTTCCTCGCGCATATCTACCGCGAACAAGGCATGCCGGGTCTGTTCAAGGGCTGGGCAGCCAGATGTCTCAAGATCGCGCCTGCATGCGCTATCATGATTAGCTGCTACGAGTTCAGTAAAAAGATGGCCTTGGATATGAATGGACGACGGGAACGGGAACGATTAGAAGCATGAACTGCAATACGCCACACCACCAACCCTGGTGCGTAGCACACACCACATCCATTACTCGCGTTATCGGCTTCACACATCATATGATAATTGCATAGCGGCGCATTGGGAGCGTACAGGTTAGAACCCACTCATGGTTGCATTGGCGGCGTTTCGTGCAGACAATGGGCGGGCATTGTTTAATTGTGTATTTGGAACCGGATTGAAGCGATACCAGCGAATACGTCTGTACATGGCACAGGCAGCACTCAATAATGAAAAGTCACAACCATTGGTCATGCTGACTTGCTTTTTCAGTGCCTTGTCTACTCACATCCCTCAAGAAAGCGAGGAATGCTTCCTGACATGTCTCTGCCTGACTGACATATATCTCATGGCCCGGGCCCTCGACGAGCACCAACTTACTTCCTTGGATTGTCTCAGCCAAAACCTCCATGTCTTGTACTTTCACAGCAGCACTCTGCGTTGGCGATAAGATCAATGTTGGTACTTTGATCTCCCTCAACCACGGTCTCGCGTCCAGTGTTGACAAGAACTCCGCATACTGAGCCAACCCCTCACCATCACTAACAGCAATCTGTTGCAGATACCACGGAAGATAGTGCGGATCCGAAACCGGAATTGTGCCAGGAACTCGCGACAAGGCCTCCGCCCAACCCCGCGATCCAAGCTCCCTGCATGCCGCCGGCCAATTCTTCTTACCGAACGCGAAGAGTTGTAGAGCTTGTGCCGGCAAATGAGTAGGTGTTGAGCATACTGTCAAGCTCAAAACTCTCTCGGGATGCCTGGCTGCGAATATCTCGCCCAGCATACCTCCAGTTGACTCGCCAAGGAAATGCACTTTCTCCACGCTGAGTTGGTCGAGCGTGTCGAGGATTTCCCCCAAGATTGAATCTACGGTATAGTCATACTTTGCTGTGTCCTTTGGATAACTAGAGTGTCCGTGGCCTCTCAAATCGCGTCGTATGACACGGTATTGGCGAGATAAGATTGGGACCCAATGGTACCAGAACGCGGCATGCCGCCCAAAACCATGTTGTATCAAGATTGTCTCTCGGGGTTGCCAAGGATCGGTAAAGTCGTCGAGGATGTAGTGAGTTCGCTGACCGGAGGGGTGGTGAACGAATGTCAGACCGGATGCGTCGCGATCTAACGGCATGGTCGACAAGTGTCGAGACTGTGAAGTCTTCGTGTCGCTCGGTTTTCTTTACTGTCCATAATATTCTACTCAACTCTGACCTCATATCTTCATTGCCGACTTCATTCCACTAGTACCGTACTGGTGTATTCTGGGGTACATCGGTTTGTGGGGCATTTGCGGGGAAGCTGCAACGCCCACGACTATACCCCAACGCTTGGTATGATGCGGCATCAACAAGAGCTACCGTAAAGATTGAAAGACTTCAAGTTTTTTTTCCCAAGTAGAGCTGAACTATCATAGGTTGAAGTTGATCTTTGAACAGTCAGAATTCGTAGTGACTGAGCTTTTCATCTCCACATAGCGAGCATCGGCCATGTCCATCCTCGATATCGTTCAGGCATCTTGGGGATCATCTTTTGTCCTCAAACTAGGGCTAATCACTACAACACCAATACTACTCTTGTTGACGGTATACTTCATTGTTGTGCCGAACGCTATTAAGGTAACGCTGTTCATCCGATAGCCCGTCTCGTATCTCTACTGACCTCACCTGTAGGATTCTCGGCGTCGACATCTACCACCAGGCCCAAAAGGGCACCCATTCGTCGGTTCTCTCTTTGAGCTCGCAGATACGGAAGCTGTGCGTGATAAAGTCATCGCATGGCGCAAACAATATGGCCATGTATTTCACACCAAGATTGGCGGAACAGACTACATATGGCTATCTTCACCAAAGGCCGTCAAAGACTTGATGGATAAGAAATCGAACATCTATTCCTCACGAGCCCCTGCACCCATGGCACAAGATGTCTTATCCGCAGGCCGACGCCAATTGTTCATGCAATATGGACCCAGGTGGCGCAGCATCCGAAAACATAGCCACGCGCTCCTCAATCTCAACGCGAGTATCAATTACCAACCTGTTCAAGACTTTGAGAGCAAAGTTCTGTTAAAACAATTGATGCAAGATCCCAACGATTTCATGTCCATCAACAGACGCTACTCCGCCAGCGTCATAATGCTGGTCACATATGGCTATCGCATACCCAGTTGGGACGATCCACTCATAAAACGCATCTACGACGTGCTGGAGCGCTTCACTAGAAATACTGCACCAGGAGCATGGGCCATTGATTCGTTTCCTGCGCTAGCGTCCTTACCGCAATGGCTGTTCGGGAATTGGAGAACACACGGCCAGAAGCTCCGTGAACAGGATAGCAAAGTGTACCTTGATCTCTGGAACAAGCTCAAGAAGGACACCGATGCTGGGGTAGCAAAAGATTGCTTCACAAAGACATTTTACCTAAACGGACCCGAGAAGTCGGGCATCGATGAGCTGGCTGCAGCGTACACGTGCGGTGGGCTGATTGAAGCCGGGTCTGAAACTACAGGTACGACACTGAACAACTTTGTCCTTTCTATGGTTTTATTCCCTGAGGCGCAAAAGAAGGCACAGGAAGAGTTAGATCGTGTGGTTGGCAAGGACAGATTACCGACGTGGGAGGATGAGGAGAATTTGCCCTATGTGAGAGGTGTGATTAAGGAAGTATTGAGGTGGAGACCAGTGAACAAATTTGGAATGCCGCATGCGACTAGCGAGGATGACTGGTACGAGGGCTGGTTCATTCCCAAGGGAAGTATTGTAGTGCTGAACTGGTGGTATGACTCTCTGTCTCTTCACTTTACTTGTTGGCATCCTGAGATGAAGATTTTACTGATCGTCACAGGGCAATTCACAACGACCCAGACCTCTGGCCCAATCCCTCAGCTTTCGATCCCTCTCGCTACCTAAACCATACTGCATCTGCAGCACACTACATGAATACTGCCGATCCTTCAGAGCGTGACCACTTCGCCTATGGCGCAGGACGACGCTCATGTCCAGGCGTGCACGTCGCCGAACGTTCACTTTTTATCAACGTGTCCCGGGTACTTTGGGGGTTTAACCTTACTAAGAAGGTTGGAAAAGAAGGCAAAGAAGCACATGTCAACACAAAGATGGAGCCTGGGTTCTTTAGTGTGCCGGAGCCATTCCATTGTGATATCCGGCCTAGGAGTGAGGCGCATGCCAAGGTTATGAGAGAGGAGAGCGAGAGAGCAGAAAGAGATGGATTGGATTATTGAACAGGAGTTTTGATCATTGTAAAAGTACTACTTGCTGTATCTTTCTCAGTATCCTTGCCTCTTTGGTGGTTCCTGGTAGCCTAAATTCCAGATCTTATCACTCTCCTCGCCAATCCACCGCTGGCTTTCGTTCGGGTAATCGACCGGCTGCCTAAAATAGATATTCTCTTGAGACAACTCTACAGCCTGGCCGGTCAATGTGTCATCTGCTAAAAAAGCATCAATAGCCTTGTTCACTGTTGACAAAGGCGTAATGTGCTCTTTAGGCCAGCGCTTTGCGACTTCTGGAGGACAGAGGTTTGTTGGAATAAAGGCTGGGCAGATTGCGTTAACTGTGATGCCCTCCTTGACGAATACGGGTCCAGAGGCGCGGCACAGACCCACCACGCCATACTTGCTGGCTGTGTACTGGGGGCATTGTATCATGGAACTTGGGCTCTCGTTAGTCTCGTGCTCGGTCTCAACACAAGCACCAGGAAAAGAAGTACTTACTATAAACCGGCCGCACTACTCGTGGCGACGAATTTACCCTTCCCACCACCTGCCTCCTTGCTTCTTCTAACATAATACTTGAACAGCCACAATCCCTGCATCACGCCCTCGAGGTTGACCTCCATAGTCTTCGTATTCAACTTCTTCACCAGACCTTCTTCATCCACCTCTTCCTTGTCCATATCCTCAAAGATGTTCTGTCTATCGTCGATACCAGCATTTGCATGGCAAAAGTCCAGACGGTTGCCACCCCATTCGTAAGCGCGCTTGAAGAGCTGTGCTTGCGATTTATAGGAGGAAACATCGGTTTGGTGAAAAATCGCGTCGGGGCCAAGGCTTGCGGCTACACGTTCGCCTGATGATGGATTCAGGTCTGCGATGACGACTTTATAGCCTTTGCTGTACAGGTGGGTTGCTACTGCTTCGCCGATGCCGGAGCCTGCACCTGTTACGATAGCCACCGGTTTTGACATGTTTGTTATTATCCTTTTACTCCGTTTATTCCAGATATGATGCGAGTTGCGAAGGTAACTCTAGGGTTTGCAAGTAAAAGGTACTATATGTCGTTCCGGTGACTCTTGCTCCAAGCTCGCGTCTTTGCCGATCGGACGCATCCTCCGGCTAAGCTGCGCGGCAGGCATCATCGTGGTTGTGGCCATGGGGCGTGGAGATGGGTCGCGAAGACCCCACATGAAGCACGCCGGGAGTTGTGGACAGATACAGGTTACCCCGCACTAAACTACATGGAGCGTGCGGGGGTGAAGGTGCTCGGGGACTTCCGACCGATGTGCATCTTGGGTGATATCTACACGTGAAGATACCTCGGCGAGAAACACGACTTTACCAACAGTTAGATTATATATTTTTTCCAACGGATATGCTTGGTTAGTACGAGAGCGCAGAATGATCTTGGAAGCGTCGAGCCAAAATCGCTATGCAAATTCCTGCCAATCTACTTACCGGAAACGAACATGTCCCACGCCGCGCTCAGACAATCTAGATCGACATTTTCCAGTTTATTTCCTTCCTCAATTTCTGGCCCATAAACCTTGGTCCTTCCTTCTGCCCATGCACTACCAGCCTGTCCATGCACAAAAGTTATGAAGTCCTCAGCTAATCTTCGAGCCGTCTTCTTCGCCTCAACAGGAAGGTTTTCTTCGAAGTTCTGGAACAAGAACGCCGCATCCAACATATGCGTACTTTTGCCCTCGAACCTGCCTTGCCAAGGATTTGGCTCGGTGAAGAAGTAGGAGGAAACCTTCCCTTTGAATGCGCGAGCGTAGTACTTTGCAGGGAGACGGTACGCAATGTCTGTCGCTAAATTGACGATGGAGGACATGGCCTCATCATCAGGGGTTGAAGGTGTAACGCCATATGCTGATAAGACGGCTTGGGTGACAGACGTAGGAAGATTGCGAGAGAAGGATGAATGGATCGCCGACGCCGACCCATCATTCGGAAGGCCCATGAAGAAGAAGACATTGCCATCATGAGCACATGATCCTATCAGCAACTCTTCGCACCAGCTGTTGTTCAGACTCTGGAGTGTATCGGTCGAAAGTTGCGTGAATGTGGCTGCTTCTGAGAGAATATCGCCATCGATGTAAGGTAGAAGTGGCATATCCATTGGAGTCTTTTCAACAAGTTCCTCCGGACTCATGGCAATAAGACTATTGATACGTTCCTGGGTCGAAACGTGCGTGAGGCCTAGTTTTTGCACGATGGCGTTATATGATCTCTCAGCAACAGACGGTGATAGTGGCTTGAGCATGATCGGTGTTCCCGACATGCTTATCGCACGTCTGAACAATGGCTCTTTGGAACTCAATTGATGCAACACCGAGACTGTTTACCTGGTTAGCTCTGTTACAGCCCACTGAAATGCCACGGAACAACAACGTACCAGCACCAGCGCTCTCACCAAACAAGGTAACGTTATCCGCGTCACCTCCGAATGCACCGATGTGCTTTCTAACCCACTGCAACGCACATCTTTGATCCCTCAAACTGTTGTTCCCAGGGTATCCAGCTTTCCTCAATTCCTCGCTCGTCAGGTTTCCTGGGGCACCTAGACGGTAGTTCACGTTGACGACGATAACTGGGGTGCCAAGTTTTGCGCTCATTCTGACTAGACGCGCTGGATCGTACTGCGGCCAGGAGTTTGCGCCCATGATGAATCCACCGCCATGTACGAAGACCATCACCGGGACGGCAATACTCATACCACTGGGAAGGGATGGAGCAGTAATGTTGAGGTTGAGGCACTCAGTGCTGGACATGGGAATCTCAGGGCCAGTGCCGATAGTACATTGGATCAGGGTTGACTGCTCGAATGCGCAACCGTCCATTGCTGGCGCACGAGGTCTAGTGTTGTAAGTACGCTACTTGAAGGATGAGATGAGTGGAACAGAAGTGACTTACCCGAACTCTGTAGCATCAACCATTTTCTCCCCATACTCAGCAACAAGCTTAGGCGCCGCAAGCCAATCCCCCAGCTTGCCATACTTGATTCCCAGATACCTTTTCAAGCCCTGCTCTTCTCTGCCAACACAAGAAATGAGAGGCGTTACAAGTGTAGTCTTTATCCATTCCTCTTCAGTACAAGCCCGCAGGCCACTTGAGAAAATATGAGGAGACATATTGTTGAGTATCTTTCACTACCATACCCTCCATCTTATATTCCCTTCTATTCACCTTGAACCAGGAGCCAACTAGTGCCTCTACCAGGCATAGTCGATGCAGCATATACCGAGTAAGCACGCACAGACCAACAGAGACGAAGGAGGCGGGTACTCCAAGCTAAGCGAAGTCCTCCAGGCTGAATGCAGCAAAGTAGACACGTGACATCGGCCGAAACCCATAGGTTTTATATCACAAGAGTCTACGCTATGACCCTTGTCACGTGTACTTGAGATAGTGTTGAGGGTACCGCGTTGATAACCCTTGGCAGTCTGGACTATACTTTAACTACTTTGGGCATTGTGGCGTGGAACTGCGGGCCTGAGAGTGGGAATAGCGACATGCTATGCTAAGAAGAGTTTGGTAGACTTGTCATGTCGACCGAATGGTTATACTTCGTATGTACGCTTGTGACAGTAACGAAAAAGCGTCAGGGGCGAACACGCTCCATGCATCCCAGCATTTTCATGCTAGATCTCTATCTTTCGTTGCCGTTTCTACGTTATTTTCGGAACAAACTAGTCAAGGCCGAATTAGGGAACGGATTGCAGAGGTGCGGTATTGTGCATTTGGCATGCTCATCCTTCGATCCTGCCAAAACGCGCGTCTTGGCTACTGAGCCACATTATTGTTGAGTACACCAGATACATAACGCGCTGCTGATGCTATGTTTGAGAACGTTAATGAACTGGGTACTGAATCCGTTTCATTGTCTCTCTGAAAATCTTGTGATAGAAGCTCCTATTCTCTGATTACCTACAACACACTAGCTCTTGACGTCAATGCTCTTAACCAATTCCCCACCTAGTCGCTTAATCTCATGCACAATGACCTCTGAATTTACTTTGATCTCAACGGTATCCTTCTTTCCAGTGACTGGCACGCTGTTCCATCCAGCTTTGATCTTCCAACCTCTCTGTGCGGTGGCTATCGGATTCCATAATCCGACAATTTTGTCCAGTGTCTCCGGGTCCCAGAACCATAACACAGCATCGCCATAGACATCTAACAGATCTTGTGCAAAAAGCTGTGGAAGTGGTGTTACGGCCGGCGATAAACTTGATGTTGCCTTTTGAAGGTCGAGGTTCTTGAACTTGGGTGTGCTCTTGGTAGATTTTGTTGGTCTGAGAGTGTACTTTGATGATACAGTTATGACTATATCGAAGTCGGAGACACCAGGTGTGAAGAGCAATCCTGGGTTCAGAGCCTCTTGCATCTTAGCAGCATCTATGTTGTTGATGTGCCCCAGCAGACGTTCTTCGTCCGCACGAACAGCCTGTGTAGCGGCCTTCGCCAATGCGGTCAAGCGCGCAGCAACGACCTTCTCGGGCTTTGCTTTGTTTGTCCAAGTTGTACCCTCTTCGTCTAGATTGGTCGCAGCGAAGAGCACGACGCGGTTCATAGCGGGATCTATGCGACGCCATGCTTCGAATCGTGTCCGCAACCGGTCGAGATCTTCAGACTTCATGCCTTTGGATGTGGTGTCCTCCAGATCTGCAGGGTTTGCAGAAAATGTTGTTGAGAAGTCTACAATGAGCGGGACATGTCTCCAGTCCCATCGACTGATCCATGACAATGTTCGTAGGAAACCGGTGGTTGCGGTTGAAGGTACGGGCCAAGGATATGGTTGTAGGAACGTGCGAATGACGAGAAGCTCAATAAGTTCAGGGGAAAAGTGTGGGGCGAGGAGGTGCGACGCGAACCACTTCTTCGTCAACCGTATCGCTGGTGAAAGGGCCAGGAATCGGGTACATAGGGTTTGTAGGACTTGCGAATGTAGAGGCGCCTGTACGAACTCGCGCTTGTACAATGCCAGGGATGTAGCCGCGGACTCTCTCGATACGCCATCCAGCGACTTATCCTTGATTTGACGATCGAACAGAGTAGGCTCACGGTCGTGATAGATACGGATTCGGAACGTGAAACCCGCAACCACAGTGACATCAAGGAACGCCTGGTTCTGAGCTGGCTGTGACGGGTTCTCCATGCCAACACGAGCGACGTAGCCGGCTTCGAGCTTTGACAAAAGCTCAGCTAGCCTGAGCAGGAAAGCGATCTTGGTCCGCTGTATGGCACAAAGGTCATCCGGCCAGCGTCCAGAACCTTCAAATTGTAGTACGACTGAGGCAGGAGTGTGGCCTGGGGATGGAACATCGATGGATGAATAACGTAATTGCGGGTCCGCGGCTCTCAGATGACGAAGTCGAAGCGGGAGCTCTTCCAAGTCCCGGATGTCCTTCTCCATTGCACTGAAAGCGTTCATAATGGGTAAGAATGGCGCCGTTCCGGATTGTCCCTGCATCTGACCAGCCGGTATAAGGCGGCCGAACGCATCACTTGAGAACCTGGCTGACTCTGCCACTTTGTCGCCCACATGCTTACCTAAGATGTAAAGCACAATCTGTTCCATCACCGAAGCTGATGTGTCTTTGACGGACCAAACAACACTCTCGAGAATGCTACCATCCTTGAAGCGCCTGAGCTCCGCCTTCTCGCCCCAGAATTTGCGGAAGGAAGCAGCTTCCTGCTTGTTCTCTGCGGAAGGGCCATGATCAACGGTACGAGTGGCGTTTGCAGGATCCGTAGCAAAGTTTACAAGTATGCTCTTGCTTTGCTTTTCTTGCGGGCGTCGCGATAATATGGACCAGGATTCCTCTCCAGGCATAGTAAAAGACAGAGCTGTGATACGGTCACCAAGAGCGCGGGTCAGGGTACTGTTGATTTTCCTGCAAGTCTCGGTAATACGTTGGTCGTATTCCTCGCCTGCTGTATCAAATCCAAGCGACGCGAAGGGGATTTCGAGTGTGGCGTCGTAACGGTACTTCAACAACTCTGTCTTCAGAATAAAGGCAGCGTCGAAGTGATCGAACACAGAGTCGCTCAGCATGTCTACAGTTGCTTTGGCTTCAGATCGCAAGCGCGAGTAGGACCATGGGGTCATCTTGAAAAGGACGTTCTGTCCTCGCGGTCCGTCAAACACGACAGGCGAAGTCTCTGTCTTTGGTATAGTAATGTTGGTTGCCTGGAAGATGAATGGTTTCTTGGTAAGATCGCCTCTCGACAAGAACTGCAGTGTCGACTTGAAGAGTTGATAGCTACTGAAACCAGAAGAAACGGTTTGAGCGCCAGTTCCGGCATTCGGCTGCAAGAGTATAGCCATTATTGCAGCCCATTCGAAATTGCCAAATCCCCCCTTGCGAAGCTGACTGGCAAAACCACGCTGCTTCAGCCAAATACGACCAAGTATACAAGCATCCTTGAACGCTTCAGCTCTCGATGCGGTACCGTGGAGAAGCTTGAGGTAGGCTGTGACGTTGGTGTCCGACTGTAGGGTGTTGTTGTAGAATGGCGTTGCAGCAAGAGCCTTGCCAGACGCTTCGTCGTCGCTGCCCTTGGGGCGCACGCAGTTCGAGTTGGGCAAAAGTTTACCTGGCGCAAAGGTGTTTTCTGGCAATGCGACCAAGATGTTGATATGGCATTTGGAGCTCGAGAAGTCATCAGCATCCCCATTTCCGCTCGGACGTACAGTCAAAATGGGCTGGAGCTGGTTTCCATTCAGAGTGTCGAAAGACAGTTTGAACTTGTGCTCTTTCGAAGACTTGATCCCAGCAGCCAAACAAGCCAGATAGTACGAGCGCTTGTAGAAGTATCGGTGGTTCAAATAGTCCTTGTCGGTGAAGATGCTCTTCGGCATTGTGACTACCAGATCGACGGAGAAGACGTCTTCGTGTCGAGTCGCAGTCTTGAGCGGGTAACTGCCGGTCGCATTGATGCTCGCAGGTCGTTCATACTGCAGCTTATACAAGGCGTCTTTCGGCGGGCGAGGAGTGGGGAAGGGAACTGCGACACCGGCTGACTTGAGGGCTTTCTCAGCTTCAGCGATCTGCGTATTGTCAGCTTATGTTTCTTCCACTCAATTCTTCTGTAACGAACCGGTAGTGGATCGCGGCTGGGTATCTGCTCAATGATGGTCTTGAGGGTTCGCATTGCGTTCTCTGCAGGAGCTTCTCTCTTGCCGTACTTCAGCTTGACCTGATCCAACAGCTCATCCAGCTGGAGCTTGAACATGTTTGACTTGAAGGACTCGGCGGTGTATACGCCGTCCTGGAGGCTCGGCGCAGGTCTCTTAGGTGGCTTCGCTGCGCTCGTCGCTTTGCCGGCGGTGGTCTGCTTTCTGCTCGGATGAACATCTGCCTCTTCCTCGAAGTCATTTTCCTCATCCTCGCTTATGCTCTCGTCATCCTCGCCATCTTCGGCGGCTTCCACGCCGTCCATGTCGTCTCCGCTCTGGGCGGTTGCATCTTCGGCGTTGCTTGCGTCCAGCGCGGCTCCAGTGTCGGCCTCACCAAAGTCAGCAAAACTCCCTTCGCTCTCAGCTTCCGAGTCGCTGTGCTCGAGCTTCCTTCGTTTTGTCGCGGGTGGGGCCATGGCGGTTGTGCTTGAGGGTTGGTCGAATGCGACGCGAAATTTCTCTGGACTTTTGGCGCGACAAGGGTCGTCTTATCGATAGCAGGGATCAAGCATGTCGCGTCCCTTACATCACACCCCTCATTGACAGCTCCACGAGCTCCTCACCTGGGCGCGCTTGCCACATGTACTCTATGCATGCACCATGAGCTATTGACAGTCATAATCGCGTTAGCCTGGAGCTTCATGGTGGTCAACAATACACATGAGTACATATCTACTTGACTATAGTATCCTTTCCCCTTGCTTTCCTAAAACATCTCTACTCACGGTGCCGTTCCTAACTAAGCTCAACCGCATACGCGGGCCCTCTCTTTCCACCAGTCACCGCCATATCGAGGTACAGAGTAGAGCTTTCAGCATGGCTTGGCGAAGTTCTGGAGAGACTAACGAGGCGCTGATCACAAATCTCGTAAATAACAAGCTTATTGGGTCTGAACGTGTCAGAGACGCCATGCTACGGGTAGGATTAGACGTGTCGAAAACAACAACTAGTTCAGGTATAATAACAGTCAATAGGTTGACCGCGCGCACTACGCCCCAGCATCACCTTACGAAGATTCTCCACAGCCTATAGGCCACAAGGCCACCATCTCCGCACCGCACATGCATGCTTCAGCGTGCGAAACACTTCTCGACCACCTGCAGCCCGGTGCCAAAGTCCTTGATGTCGGTTCCGGCTCAGGCTATCTTACAGCTGTTCTCGCCAACCTAGTTGCGCCTAACGGAACCGTCATTGGCATCGATCATATTCAGCCCTTGAACGATCTAGCAGACAGCAACATGCGGAAGTCAGAAGAGGGACAGAGCATGTTGGAGTCAGGGCATGTCAAATTTGTGACCGGAGATGGGCGGAAAGGTTGGGCAGAGGGTGCGCCGTACGATGCCATTCATGTCGGAGCTGCTGCTGCTGTCCACCACCAGGCCTTGACCGATCAATTGAAAGCTCCGGGCCGGCTCTTTGTCCCAGTCGCCGAAGGCTGGGCGCAGTATATTTATGTCATCGACAAGAAGGAAGACGGTAGTCTTGAGCGCCAAAAGTTGTATGGTGTACAGTATGTGCCGTTGACGGATGCGCCAGTGTAGGTCAAGGTAGAATTCCAAGGGTCTTGTAGTCTATAGCCGTCTTGTACCACTACTATCCAATCATGCCCTCGAACAACTCGTCTCTGCTCCTACGTAACTCGTCAAGCCTAACCTCCAGCTTACCCACTTCTTTCCTGGCAGCTTCCTTGTCTGCAGGTAAGCCGCCAAACTCGGCAACCTGCCGCTCCAAGCCCTCGACTCGTTCTCGCAGCTCATCCAGAACCTTCTGCTGCTCCAACATGTCGGTGATGGCCTCGGCAGATCCAATGTTCTTGGATCCTGGCGTCATATTTCGCGACTGCGATGATTGAAGGGACGACAATTTGTCTTCGTGTTCGCGGATCTTTGTACGTAGGTGCTTAACCTGACGCGTCTGTTCCGTCGTCTGGCGCTGGAGACTGGACGGCGTTGCGAAGGCGGGGTTCGTTTGCAGCTCGTGCAGTTGGGTTCGGAGGAGGGTTTGCTGCTTATCCAAGTAGTTCTGTAGCGTGTGAATATGCGCCAGCTGATTCGTGAGGCTCTGTGAGGCGGTCGTATGCTGTATGAGAGCGTGCGCGATGGTCTCAGGGTTGGCGGCCGGTGCATTGAGGGCTACAGCTGTAGATGCCAGCGCATCAAGCGCCTGCTCGCCTTCGGGAGTCAGGCTTGCTTTGAGGCTCGATAGTATCTGTTCGTCGTCTTCATTCCTTTGGACCTACCGTCGTGAGCGGTGTGCTCGAAGCGCGACTGCTATTGCGGACCTATAATTCTCATACCTCATCCAGCTCCTTTAAAGCCTCCCTCTCTAAGCGCTCCATTACCGTCCTCTCATCATCCGCCCTCTCGTTCGCCATAGACAGCTCACGGAGTACTTTGAGCGTTTCGTCATTGCGCTCGAACGTCGGCACTGTACGACCAGCGTACTTGTACGACAGCCATGAGTCGATATGCGCCCAGTCCTGAGCCTGCGCACGTTGCTGGCGCGCCTTGGATGGCGAGAAGAGGTCCGATGGGGTGAGGTTGTCCATTGTTGTACTGGTGGTATCGTGTCGATTGGGGAGCTAGCCTAAGCTCCTACAGAAGAAGACAACGCAAAAGTGGGGCCAGTGCGAGCGTGAACCGGTTCAAATGCCCCAATCGAGGGTGCATATGTGGATGCAGTCACGTTCCGGGCTGCCATAGAGACGCGGAGAAAGTGACGCTGCATTATCGATAACCTTAAATTTCCACTTAGCACGTCGCAAGTGCCGAAGTCGGAGCTAATCGGCTTTTGGAATAATCCCTTGTGCAATTGGAGTCATTGCGTCTTTATATCTGATTTACCTGCCCCATTACTGGTGTCCCTCTCACCCTTTAGTCGCTGTTCTATTATTTCTCCCCATATCAACTTTCGACATGTCGCCAATGGTCCTGGAGAATGACGTAGAAGTGGGAGAGAGTCTGCCACCGGCAACTGAGCACGTGCGTCCAACTTCACTAATGGACTCCATACAATGTACTAACGAGTGTAGGCTGTCAGTGTCTCACTGCCGACATGGCGGGCAAACGTAGGATATGAAGAGGGTGAAGAATGGGTTATCAGCAAAATGAAGACTGGCTATCCTAGGTGCGGTGTGGCGAAGTACATGGCGAACGCACGCTAACCATCAAAAGATTCTTCATACATAAGGTTATACAAGCTTTTGCGGCTGCCATCGTCGAGAAGCATGGAAAAGATGAAGAGAGTGCGATGCTGTTCCCCACAAACGCCACCGCATCAAGATGTCAGGACTTCTTCCTACGGCAAGCACCCGACCTGGATGCGTCGCAAGTCCGGATTCTTGATTTCGTACCTGCAGCTGAGAGAGCACGTTCGGAAGAGTTGCAGATCATATCCCCGAGAGTCTCAGCTGTCCTCTTCCCAAAAGAGCGCTTTAGCATTGCCAAAGCATTCTGGCAGCACTCTGGGGATGGTGTGTCAAGTCGAAGAGCGGAGTACTGCTCCCAGCTTTTCAAGGAAGGCATTCTAGTAGACGCTTCGACGCTTAATCAGTCAGCAAGAGTATGCAAGGGTCCCAGACGATATCAGAAGAAGACGTCAATTGACCTGGACACCTCGGGCGATTTCACCAACGGCAATGGAGAGGTGCAGGATCCCACTCAGTTTGTGGAAGAGAGATTTGGTCGAAACCTGGATCTCTCCAAAACTAAGAATGCAAAATTAGCCATTCGCCGGCGCATCGCGGGTTCATTGACTGCGGACGTCAGTTTGACAGAAGCAATGACCTTGGATCATGATGCTGCAAGGAGGCGGCCGGTCGCAGGATTCTCTGAAGACGATGTATATCTGTACCCCACAGGAATGAGCTCGATTTTCAATGCTCACCGGAATCTCTTGAGAGCAAAGGGCTCAAAGAGAGCCATTGTTTACGGGTAAGCCTCTTACTTCGTCCCTTTATACCACGCTTACAAAATCAGCTTCCCTTATATCGATACACTGAAGATAACCGAGAAGTTCGGACCAGGCTCGCAGTTCTACGGGTTCGGCTCAGCAGAGGAGCTGGACGACCTCGAACAGCGTCTGGAAGGCGGCGAAAGATTCGTCGCGCTGTTCACTGAATTCCCAGGAAATCCGCTGCTGAGGTCACCAGACCTAGAGCGGATACGCAAACTAGCGGACCAGTACGACTTCTGCGTAGTTGTAGATGAGACTATTGGCAACTTCATAAACGTCAATGTTTTACAATATGCCGACGTCGTTGTCAGTAGTTTAACCAAGGTCTTTAGTGGAGACAGTAACGTGATGGGTGGAGGGTAAGCACTTCTTGTACGTCTCTATTCCAGAGAACATCTGCTGACAAACGTTTAAAGCCTCGTGCTCAACCCAAAAGCAAAGAACTATGCCCTTCTCAAACGAACATGGGAAGAAGACTACGAAGATAACCACTGGGCCGAAGACAGCATCTTCCTCGAGCGCAACAGCCGAGACTTTGTCTCAAGAATTGATCGTATCGGTACCAACGCTGAAGCCATCTGCGATGTACTGAGCGCACACCCTCGCGGTATGTTTTCCCTCCATATCTTTGTATTTCTATTACACCCTTGCGTTCATATACTTTCCGCCGTCACATGTCAAATTAAAGCATCTGCCTAACACTAGACAGTCAAACAAGTAAACTACCCCAAGACGTCACCAACTCGCCATTTCTACGAGAAATGCCGTAACCCCAACGGTGGCTACGGCGGTCTCCTGTCCGCGACCTTTTTCACTAAAGCGGACGCGATCGCTTTCTTCGACAACCTCGACACCGTGAAAGGACCCAGTTTAGGCACAAACTTCACGTTGAGTTCGCCCTACGTGATTCTTGCGCACTATGGAGAATTGGACTGGGTAAGTAACTTACCTTCTCTCTCGCTGCTGACATGGCGGCTTTGCTAACAATGGTATCATAGTGCGCGAAATGGGGTGTTGAAGCTGATCTGATTCGATTTAGTGTGGGGTTGGAGGAGACAGGCAAACTAGTCGAGACATTCAAAAGGGCGTTGGATGCCATTCCTTCTGCGCAGTCGTAGTTTGGGGCGAAACGAACGAGAAAGTAGCTGCAAATATAGCGATGCAGGCCGAATTTTAAACGTACCGATGTATGGTTACTGAACATTTGCTAAGTGTCTCGTACTTGCTGTATGCAGCTGCAGATATCGGTGGCACTTATCTATTGAAGTCGTTGCCATGGATCTCGTGTCCAATTCATGCAGTGAGAGTCCGGGCTATGGGAGTGCTACTCCAGCCATGAAAGAAATCTCTGTACGTCACTCGTTCGTTACCACACTCATGAGAGAACATCATGCTCTGTGTCGATCTTGCACTCAGGACGGGAAAATCAGAATCGAGAAATGTCTGACGCAGATCTTGCGCTGCGATGGACACAACTTTTCGGACATACGCCGGGATCAGAACCTGGTCATGAGAGAAAGGACGAATGCGTCATGCTGGAACCATTGTGATCGATTCCACAGGTTTTGGGTGGATCATGTCACTGATGATGGAGAGTGAACATTGTAGCGAGTCAGTAGACACACTATACGCGTATTCCCGACGGAAACCAGTTTCCCCGTCACATCTGTGACGTTTTGTTGTTGATCGGCATAGGTGTTTTCCACAACGTGCACATATTGCTTAGGCATGTTCTGCGACACGTACTCGGTAATTACTGGCCTCTGGCATAACCGAAGTATCATTACCCTTGACTATCCCATGCAGGTACCCATGTTGGTCTGACAGTTCCTCGATGCTCGTGTCGCAAACTTCAATCGTTCTTGTCTGGGTGCATTTATTGGTTCGCAAAAGCTACCTGGGCCGTTGCTGGATCGTTAAGGCAGACCGTTCTATTGATTGGATGCTGTGAGGCTCTCTGGGGCGGTTGAGCAGTTCCGACATTCCGTAGTGAAACACAGTAAGCAGTATGGAAGGCCTAAGAGGGCTGTGATTCGGCCAGGTCATTTGCGAGATCGAAGTCCAGTAGCGATCAATGCTGAGGCTTGGATGAGGTCTTGTAAGGCGTCTGCTTTGTCACTAAGAATAATTGGCTTACGATGAAGGTAAACACGCTTCACGTCTTTGTGGAGACGCGCAATGGCAATGGAACAGCAAGCCAGTAGTAAATGCAACTACGGTTAGTACTGTCAGTGATCTGTAATTGACAGGCTGCGCGTGTTACGTTGTTCTTTCGATATCGTGTTAGACGAAACACCTGGGTACTTAGTTGAGCCTGTATAGCAGGCACTATGCTAAGAGCAGAAACGGTTCCTCCACACATTTGAATCAGTCATTTGCATATTCGACCTGACGCAGCGAATTCATGCAAAATTCAGCTTCACTTGAGAACTTCACAGTGTTGTCATAACTGCTAACAGCTGTGACAGCTATGGTGTTTAAGTTGGCATAGTGCGATCCAGAGGATATTGGAGGTATCGTATAAGACATGTGACAAATGTGCCTATAGTACAATACCGACAATGTGGGGACTCCAGTCCCTGCGACTTACCAGGGAAATACCAGGCTGGGCATTTTAGCTTCGCATGAACTTCGCTTCATGCTGCCTGGCGTGAGTGCATCTTAAGCTCGGCTTCGTATGGTCCATCAGGCGTGCCAGCGGCGGCTGGGAAATATTTGCGTGAGCAGACTTGCAGCAACCCAGGGCTGAGCCTCAATTTTTCGGGGACCTGAAGACTACGGTCGCCGCCGATGCGTTAAGGCTGACCAACCTTGGAACCACGGAGATGCCTGCGGGTACCGTGGGTCTTTAGATAACAGTAGACTATGAGTCCCGCACGCGGTTATCTCGTGTCCTTACATACATGACCGCAACGGTGGTATCAGTGGCCAGGTGGTGACTGACTTGCATAATATCAGAGCTATGATGAAGCCGAATGATTGCTGCCGGCCGGCATCCTTTGCGTGCTCGCGTACCAGGGCGGAATCGGTATAAGTCGACTCCGGCGCAGTGGATCCACGCAAAACTGAGCCGTCTCAAATTCGAGAATAGGCAGGACCCGCTACTTTCGGCGATAGTGATTTGTGGCTTTGATGAGATGGCTGTTTAGGGGGAGGCGTGGAGTTGCAATTGGCAAAGAGCCCTGTCCAATCACAAGGGCCTTGGCACTCATAGCGCCACGACACACTTCACACGCGTAGCTGTGCGCTCGTCATTGCACTAGGGGGTCACGATGGCCTGAGTTCTACATACGGAGCCGAACTCCAGTCTCCGCAAACACATCAAAGGTCAAGCTTCTCTCGGAGTGGGGCCAGAATATCTACCGTGAAAGGCAGCACTTGCATGCCCCTCCGAAATTTCAAACACGTGGACTCTTCAGCATCCCATCCCAAGGTCTCGTTTCGGTCTCCACCATTTCCCTCTGTACTTTCATGAAGAGTTGTTCCCAGAGTCATATGTCTTCTCTGAAGCTTCGAGATGTCTTCCAGAAGTGACACCACTGCAGGCGTGCCGCCAAGTTCTTGCCGTTCACATTAACGGCATCGCTTCCGAAAGACAACGGGCCGCTTAGGCATTGGCCAGCACGTGCTCGGGCGATACTGCAGCGAGCCAAATTTAGAACGACACAATGAGCTGTGCATTGGCAGAGCATGACACGGGGTTTGAGTTGATGAACAGCATGCTCCCGTGGCAGTGTCCGTGATCTTTCAGGTTGAAGCTGGGCATACGCCACCCCTCTTTCGACCGCATCTTACCCGAAGCCGCACACATCCTGTCTATCGTGTATTGTCGCGGCCCACCCGCGGCTAACGCAGAGAGATCTGACAGGCCATTTCTCAACACCAAACTTAACACGGTTTGGCTCTTCGTCACAGGCGCGGGATTATGAGCGCCACCAACCCTCTGCTTGGCGAATAGGGCGCCCATCAACGCCAGCATTCGTGGCACCGCCAACGCTGTATGTAGCGATGGCATCACTTGATGGTTGTCAGGGACAGACTTTCGGATTAGTGGTGGGGTCATGGCGAAGAAGTTACTGGCAGAACACGAGGCATGCCTACAATCCTCAAATCTAGAGAGAGTCGCGCAATTCTTCCTGGTGCGTGGGTACCCCCGGCCCAGGCCTGCCAGGCACCCATTGCGGGTGCACGTCCTGTGGCTAGTCAACGGTCGGAGGGCTAGGATTGTTCACGACTAGGATCAGCATCCTTCGAGTCCACAGCCGCAAAGCCGGCTCTGTCGCTGTTGGGTCATGAAGCTCAGATGCTCTGTTACTGTGCATCCAGTATCCCCCATGTAGGGCGCAGACCACATGGGCACCGTCAAACGTCAAGGTTAGATTCGTGATTCTGCCTCGCATTCAACTTGCCATAAGGCTGGTATAATCCCACCTGACGGGCCGTGTCCAGAAACACAAACGTACGTCTACCCCACTGGTACTCTCCGCATCAGATGTTGCCTTTCCGTTGTTGAACATGACCCATCGGTCTTCCAAAACCCATCAACCCAAGACGACGACCATCTCACGAAGACTTAGGGACCGTGCCGACCAGAACTTATCTGTTCAGCCACCAGAAATTCCACAAATAAGAGGAGCTCGCTCCCACCGTGCCGCAGACTTGCCAACGCCCCGCCACAATTCCATTGATTATCAGACGCCCGGGTCGCACCCACTTCCAATAGCCTGGAATACTTCACACGTTCTCGAAGACATCCCACCTAACAACACCTTCCATTTATTGGAATCTGACCACGACCCGTCTCCCAATCCTTCTTTTGCGCAAGCATTAGATTTCTCGCATCACGAGTCCCTTCAAGGTTCCAACTCCGAACTCGAGTCAAGTGTCAACCTTCGAGCGGCGCACATTTCACACGACCAGCCCACACGAGCACCCGCTCTTGTCTCATCGCCAGTATCTTCCATTTCTGGTAGCAACGACCTCGAGCTACAGTTGTCGGCAGACCTCGAGCTACAGTTGTCGGCAGACCTCGAGCTACAGTTGTCGGCAGACCTCGAGCAGCCGAACAGATCGTCTCTAGAATTGCAAGATATGAGGTATTTTACCCCACTGACCATAACGTGAACGTCAACGTTTTCTGACACGAGCAGCACCTTGGGCTTCATGATGCCATCTTCGCAGTACGGTATGGGTCATTACGGCTCTCCACAGACCTCTTACTCATCAGGCTATCCACCGCTGCAATCTTACGCGGAGCCAAGGTCTTCAAACTCAAATCCATACAGCTCATCTTATGCTTCAAGTCCAGTGCACAACGAAAGTCAGCAAAGAAGACCTGATCAACACCCTATTTTGCCGCCATACCAGCCCCAGCACCCATCACTTCCACGGAGTCCGTACCAGCAGCAACAGTCTACCGATCTTTTGCGAGGCCATGCATCTCCTATGGCTCCTTCGGCACATTCTTACACGTATTCAGCGCCCCATAATAGCGTCCCGGCTCAGTCACTGGGTAGTAACACCTACTCATCGTAAGTTGATCAGGAATCTAGCGGAGATCGTCACTGATAAAAGGTAGTTCACAACCGTACCCAGCAACTACTTATGGTTCCAACGAGTATCACCCTCTACCAACGATGTACCCACCAACGACCACGACACCTGCCGTGTATCCTTCGTACGAGTCTTCGCAGAGTGCTCCACCACCCAGTGGCTCAGTACCTGCACTGTCTTCATCACCGAGCACGCAAGGTAATTCAGTAATGCCACGTGTTGTGAATTCCCGACCAAAGCCGCAGTGTTGGGAACACGGGTGCAATGGACGGCAGTTCTCTACGTTCAGTAACCTTCTGCGACATCAACGGGAGAAATCAGGAACTGCGTCGAAAAGTTCCTGCCCCAGATGTGGAGCTGAGTTCACACGTACTACTGCAAGGAATGGACATATGGCGCATGATAAATGCAAGCCAAGAAGAGCATCAGAAGCAAGCGGATAGATGAAGTCGCATCTCACTGTTTGATCTACCTAGAACTATCCGTGTCGCGAGGGGCAGAAGTAGAGTATCGCTCCGTCTGAGCGAACACGCCGAGTGCAAAATGGCACAGTATGGTCCTAGGCACCGAGCCCTGGCCCACGACGAAGATATGGACGCACCGAAGCGGAGGCACGCCGGTAGGCGACTGTACCAGCCGGGGGCCACCCAAGGGCCCAGAATCTTCGATTCAGTCGCTACAGGGCGCGTATGGACTGCGCGAAAACCATACTTACAAGTCGCTGCACACATGTTGTGCTTTTGCACTTTTCAGTCTACACCAAGACATTTTGGTACGGTGCGTGCGCCACGGCCGTTCACTAAAGCATTCGGCCACCGGAAGTTCCTTTCAGCATTTTGATTATAACCAAGCGCTTATTTATTGTCATGATACATATGCATACATAGATTTCGGGTACACCTGTCTCAGAAGTAGGGAAAGCTACTGCAACAAGCGGTCTTTACATCCTGTTTCCCATCAATCTCAAGATCATCAACCGTCAAAAGATACTCGCACGTTCAACGAGCCATATCAATCTATTCGCCATGACCCGTCGTACAAGAAAGACTGAATTACGGAGGAGGGCGTCGGGCGTCAGCCCGTCGAGGGATTGCGGGAGGATTTGGAGGAGCGTGCAAAGCAGGAACATGGAGTTCCTGCTGCTTGGGGGTGCCCTGGTAGCTCTTCCCTGCGATGTATCCGACTACATGGTTCACACAGAATCATCGGTCAGTACCTTACTCCATATCAGGGTCCACAGACAAACAGAGAATCAGGCCGACGTTGTCCCGCACGGCATGGTTCGGCACTGCCGCGCGAAATCTTAATGCGAAAATTCATAGCTTAAGCTAAAGGGGGAATTTTACCGACCAACCTCCACGATTCAGCAAGAAACACCAGATCGCAAGGCAATTCCGATATTTTCTAGCACTGCAATCTTAATCTTGACTTGCAACAACTGATCTCATTGCAAGCCCCATATTCATGACAAGTCTCGTACCCGGGTTGCAATTCGCCATATCCTTCACGCCATGCGCACCAATTATCATGAGCCGGTTTCATATTGCATTAGCCGTAAACAGGCGAGCAAGGCTGCCGACAAGCTCGCACGGCTTTTTGCGAATTTGAGTAACGATCAAACTAGCGGGCCGTTGTCGCCACGACTTGGGGCGGGTAAGCCTTGTAAAGAGCACCCACCGCTGTGGAGAAAGACCAACCACGAACCGAAGATACCGAGAGGCGCCACTGGCGCGCAGCATTGTCTGACAGATTGTCCAGTTTAAGGTCAACAACCGTGGTCCGGGCTGCTGTACTCAGGTGAACCATGTCACCGGTATAGCGGCGGCTACGGTAGCAGTGTTGATTCGCTGCTCTCTTGCACCTTGACATCACCGGGCAGCGGAACAATAAACCGCCATGTGTGTGGTCCCTTGTCTCGGAAACCGACAGCCGCATGTTGGCGTGACTTTCAACACCGAGATGCAGAAGTACATATGCATATGTGGGATGCTCCGGTGACGTGGATATTTCCGGTCTTGATATGCAATGTGCAATCAAACACACGTTCGGTGGCTTACTGGTTGCGGCAGGCAGCTCTAGTCGACGTGCATTAAAGTGCGTGATTGAAGCTTCGGCATGCATGTTGCCAAGACAGTCACTGCAGCTCAGAAACGCGACTAACGCCATATTACTGATCAAGAAAATAGGTATGAATATCATTATTCATGTTCCGCCCTGGTCTTGCTCCGCAAGACCCGCACTGACACGCATATTGCGATACGCACCCGACTCTAGGACGGACATGTAACCAAAATCCGGTTCATCGCAGTCGCTTAATCGTGTGCTGTGCAGGCGCGGCAGGTTTAGCGTATGCTCGGAACCATACCACTGGAACTACCCCTAGGTAATTGGCTCCTGACCGCTTCGCGCAAAAGATTGTGCCTAAGCACGGGATTTCGGTCGATTTCAAGCACCGGGCAGTAATGACGCGAAAGGGTCTTCGATGTTCCAACCTGTTTCGCCCCCACAGCAGAGTGCGAACCTGACATGCTTTGCTGACCAGTGGATCGAGTCGAGCTGGGAGAATCGCAAGGATTATCCGGCGGGGCGCGGCTGCGCGGGAAGGATGACAGTCACTTGATCCCTCAGTAGACTTAACAAGGATGGGACATGGGGAGCACTGAGTTCTTGACGTTCGGTAGCACGTGAAAAGCATTGCGTTCGGCTCCGATCTCAGCTTCCTACAAGCGAGTAGCTGACGAAGTAACGCAGTGGCGGATCCGGAACTCAGGAACCGGAATGAACTCGAAGTAAGGCCGCGGCGTGTACCACTTCACTCCACCATCTGTGGTACCCAGGGTGGGCACGATCGAGTTATCGGTCCGCTCACCAATTTGCATACGGAGTTTCAATGATGCAAAACTGCCTTCAGGGCTTTAATGGCCGGAGTGCTTGCCGACCTAGGATATCATTGCCGGTGGCACAGCAAACAGGCGCAATCCCCCCTTGCCCACTTTGCCTATCTCAAAATACTTGAATCGTATGTTTTCCTCAGGCGACCGTAAACCCGCCCCACACCACAGCAAAACCACCTTCTAGATCGCCTACATGAATCGAGAAAAAGTCCAGCAGAATAGAGCCAAGAAATGATAGACATCTCGCTAAGTACACATCATGCGATCTTGACGAAATTGTGGTAATGTGTGCATACAGAGATCTTCCGCAGAGTCTACGCATGCTCTGAGTGCTTCAGCGATGTGGTCGAGACGCGCAAGAAAATCGGCAACGTCTCCAAATCCGAGATGGGTCCGCGTGTCTAGAGCACCGCGCCGCAAGTGACAGATACTAGTGTGGCTGCCCAGTACAAGCAATCTGTCATCGGTCGACTGTGATAAGACATAGCACACACAGAAAGAAGGGTTGCGAGAATACAACTCACGACGATACTCTAACACCAACAGCAAACTTCCTGGTCGTGAGCTGTTGCGGGAATTACAACCGGGTTTTCGAAGTATGTAGTTGCGCATACGCAAGGCTGCATGGCCAAGGTTGCACAAGGACTCCAGGGCCATGGAAGCCTCATAGCGCTCGCGTGTTGCTGACGCCCGCCCGCTACTGCGGGATACGTCTGCAGTGTCACCAGTCACCTTCGAGAAAGCCGGTTAAAGGCAGCGCCGCCTCCCAGACGGGATGACGCTCCAAATGAGGCGGCGGCATACGCGTGGACATAGATTAATCGCACATGGCGGCCAATAGCCGCTGCAGGGGGGAGAGGATTAAGCCATTCTATAGTGGTGAGCTCCAAGCCCGTAAGACGGGCATAACATGATTCCGCATACACATAGGGTATGCTTGACGTAGCTTTTCAGCCTCAACCGCCGTAGAGGGTCCAAGTCGTCCGGACGTCAATACCCGGCACGCTTCTGCGACGTAGGGTATGTATCGATGTGTCTCATGCGCTCACGGGCACGAGTTGGAGTGAGCATCTGGCTGTCTGAGTAGCTACACAGGCGTGCACAGTCATGCAACGCCCTTCTGAGGCCAACATGTGGCGCACGTGTTGGTCGCGGCCAAGGATGCCGTTAGGCAGCCCTACTGACTGTTGGGCGACTTTCCATGACTGCACCTCACTGTCGCTCTCAGGCTATGGATGCCTAAAGGACGCGCTCAGCTCGATCACGATCATGATTGTCATGCCCGATCTTCTTACGAGACTAGGGCGTATATTGAGAGTCAGACATAGTGTCAAGCATCTAGCAATTGGGGGAGACGAACGGGTAGGTACGATGTTCGAATGACCAGATACGCAGCAGCGACACGTTCCAATACTGTCTGTGGTCTGCGAGTCAGAGGATGTTACCAGTATGCTCTGCATCACAATTGCTCTGTACTACGTTTCCTGTCCCCTCCTGCATCTGCTGCACTACTCCTTCAGTGTGGTAGAACATGAACAGTATAGCAAGAGACGGTTTCGCTGTCCTTGACGTTATACCATGTGTCGGACACAATTCACCAGCAAACGCATCAACATGCACCAGACAAGCATGATGAAGTAGAAGGACACTGATTGCGAATCAATGCAACCTCTGTAGCGACATAGTTTGACCGAGTCCAAGCTAAAAGGGCGACAAAAGGGCGTTAAGCCTTGTGGTGATCCATGTGAGGCTGAGAGCGATGGATGATGGCCCGCCCCGCACGACGGTGACTCCCCGCAGTAGGTAGCATGAGCAAGCTAGGACCAACGACTAACCTTGGACATGGCGACCTCGATACTCCCAGCAACCGTCAACCATCTCATGCCATTGCACCTTTACCATCATCAACAGCGTCGTCATCTTTAACTTGTCCACTCTAATGTCTCTCTCTAATCTGTGAACGCCAGCGTGGCACCTTCACGCAACTCGCCGACGAGTTGTTTCTAGTCGCTGCTTGACGAAGTCCCACTCAACGTTTGTGCTCTACACCCGTCACCATGCTTCCATTATTATCGCAATTATTCCGGACGCACCTCTTACACACCAACTCACGATCATTATCACGCTTACGCACTAATCCAGCGCAACAACGCGCAACGTGACAAGTCTGGTACTTTG
The DNA here is from genome assembly GCF_024291825.1 of Alternaria postmessia. Classification (NCBI taxonomy): domain Eukaryota; kingdom Fungi; phylum Ascomycota; class Dothideomycetes; order Pleosporales; family Pleosporaceae; genus Alternaria; species Alternaria postmessia. The sequence continues at coordinate 52,631 of NW_026260178.1, read as the reverse complement.
CCCATCACCCTGTTCGATAAGGAATACAACCACAAAGGGGCCCGTCCATATTACGCGATATGGCTTCTATATTCACCTTCGATCCTGACCCTCCGCGGGTCTCATCGCCATGGGAAACTACTTCCGCCGGCGACGTCGCGCAAACGCCCATCCCATCCACGAATTCTCGACGACTTCCTTCGCCGCTAGGTAGTACCGGGGGCGAAGTGGGATTAGACACAACAAAGCCCACTGCTGCTATAGACTATACAGCTATCACGAGGCTGGAGGCTGAGCCACAGGACGGGCCTACTGAGTACAAGCTGCATCTGCTGCTCAGGCGGCGGCGGTCTTTTACCCGCACGAGCACTGGACGCCATATATCCGGGTCCATGCGTCGACCTGACATACCCATTCCTGTAGTGGGTCGCAGCGCATCTGAGTCAGGCCTTCTTTCGAACACCCCTCCTCCGTTGGCCGCGACACAGTCAAAACAGCATCGTCTCGAGCAGTTGACCACTCAACTGCTGTGGCGACTACAACAATCATGCCCGAACCACATGTCCTCGTCTATGGCACCCGTCGTTCCTCATTTTCCCGAGGATGCACGGTTGTCAGCCCCCGAGATGCCACAACGGCTTCTACCTGGACTGGAGGAGAGCAGTGGTGCGCTTTACGAAATTGGAGTTGCTGACGACGGAACCATCGTCGGTCTAGCAGAAGATGAGATGGAAGAGAGCTTGAACAACTTGCGCGCTATGGCTGCAAGCCTAGGCTGTGGTGTTGAAGTTATGCGCAGAGTTCCTGTTGGTGATTGCGAGTGGGTCGAGGATTCTGGCACACCGCAACAAAGGGTGATAAGATCGCAACTACTAGTTGCTGAAGCATTAGTACGCCCAGAACAGCACTTGATCAATAAGTCGGAAAAAACGCAGCAAGATGCAAACAACGATGCGCTCAGAACCAGTGCTAGCGACATGGCACTGGGCAAGGAGCCCCAAAGGGTCACTGAGCAGATGCGCGTATCAGTGACTGGTGCCACTATGTCTGGTAAATCTACCCTACTCGGAACTTTATCTACTGCTACGCTGGACAATGGCCGAGGAAAGAGTCGCTTAAGTCTACTGAAACACAGGCACGAGATTGCATCGGGGATGACCAGTTCTGTCACCCAAGAGTTGATAGGATATCGCGACGAAGGAGATCATTCACAAGTGACCAGCTATGGCTCAGGGGATATTGATTCGTGGATCGACATTCATGCGGCGGTGGAGTCAGCGGAGAACGGCCGGTTGGTGTTTCTTTCTGACTCAGCTGGACACCCTCGGTTCAGGCGTACTACGGTCCGTGGAATTGTTGGCTGGTAAGTCATCACCACATATCACAGCTCCTTATCCCCTTGTATCTCTTTAATTTGGGAGGGTTTCACTCTTAGCTGCCGCTTCTCTGAAAACGTATGATGGAGTATCCTGATCCGTTCACTAGGCAACCACATTGGACACTTTTGTGTGTTCCAGCTGACAATACCGACGAGTCGTCGGGTAAGCTTGGAGCTTCACCTTCTTCTGAAGAGTTGCTTGGGCCAGCAGCAGCGGATTTGGATCTTTCGCACGCACATCTACAACTCTGCCTCGCCTTGCAATTGCCGCTTGTGATTGTCATCACCAAGTACGACTTAGCTACCAAGAACGGTTTGAAAAGCACCTTGCAAAAATTGCTCTCGGCGTTGAAGGAACACAAGCGGAGGCCTTTGCTCATCACTGACCCGTCGACATCTGTCTTGGAAGCCGATCTACACACCATCGAGGCAGCCGATCTTGGGGAAACTGAGAAGACTCTAGACTTGCTTGTAGACTCGCCACTCGCAGCAGTGCCAGTGATACTAACTAGCGCAGTCAAGGGAACTGGGATACAGAAATTGCATGCGTTTCTCCGGAGACTACCGATGCCCACGCAAGTAACCCCACCGGCAAGTACGCCCATATCCCCACTCTTCTATATTGAAGATGTTTATGGCGTCCGCCCAGATGGGATCGGTGATAGCTCCGCGATCATTGGAGGCTACCTCCGGTATGGATATTTGGCCGTTGGTGATGAGCTGCTGCTAGGACCATACCCTGTTGATGTCAGCTCGGACGATAGCGACAGCGGTAGTTCAAGACCAAGTCGCAAGCCTGCTATGCCACAGTCAAGATCGTTTCCCGGCGCACTCAGCGCGAAGCCAAAAAATGCTTCACTGCGCAACCGACACAGCGAGTGGCAACGTGTCCGCGTTACGTCTTTGCGCAATTTACGTCTACCCGTACGGAAGTTGCATGCCGGACAGGTTGGTACTATGGGTGTCGTACCTGTGAGTACGCCAAATGTCAACTCGTCTATCAATAGGGTACGCAAAGGCATGGTATTGGTAGCTCGCGAGCCCAAGGCGCACAAGATCATTAAAGTACGTTTCGAGGAGAAGCAAGCAGAGGGTGTCAAAGATCTCAGCGTCGGAAGTGCAGTTGTGGTCTACGTCGCCAGCGTCAGAGCTTCATCTAAGGTCTTGTCCGTCGCTACTGAACGGATGGAACTTAATCATTCGATGAACAAGACTCATAATGGCGCGGATGAGGACGACACTTTTGGATTCGGCTTCGATGATGAAGTAAGGGAGCCTACAACGGGAACTGTACCACCTGCCGTCGTAGTGACGTTTCAGTTCATCGCCTCGCGCGAATTCGTGGAGGTGGGTGCCAAGGTGTTGGTCATGCCTGGTGGTGGGCCTGGGCTTTATGGGGGTAATGAGAGGGGAGCAAAGGGCATGGCTGGTCTCGAAGGATTTGTTGGGAGAGTGCTGGGAGATGTTTAGTGTGCTGTCATCGCGATACATAGAAGGTATGCCGTCATGGACATCTTTTGATGAGCAAAGACATGTGGAGTATTAGAACGTTGGGAGTTTAGCATTGGCGTTCGATGAGGGCATAGAAGGAGTAATCACAGTAATGTTTGATCGTCTTGAACATTGTTGGCATCGTGTGCGAACGGAGAAAATCCAGCGCAGTGCTTAACCAAGAATGCCTCACTGTGCACATATCTCAAATGTCGCACATCCCCATACCACGCAGGCACGAATGCCGTATCGCATCCACAAAAGACACGTACGTCATGCACCCAAGCGTCTCCTTGCCACAAACGCATACCGTCCTCACCTGACGTCCTTGGACCGGCTAGGTAACGAGCAGCTTAGAGTAACAAGGTGGGAAATGTGCACGCGCCGTCCCCAGCTATCCAGACAGAAAACTATACATTATGGGAACCGTTCGCACGAGGGCTACTAGGGGTAACAGTTTTCGTCGGCGACTGTGGGTAGGCAGTGTTTGATATATCGCTAGGCTATACTGAGCAGCAGGAATGGGTCTGGTCGCTGAGCTCCACCTTAGGCCGCGAAAATTCGTAATACCCATTTCCTCTGGGTAGAAGGAAAGAGCATGACGGGGAAAAGAGAAGACAGGGACAAGGAAAGGAAACGGAGGGAGACGAGCGGGGAACTTATGATAGGGTTGAGAACTGCTTTCCGCGTCTTTAGCGGCCGATGAAGATGAGGATGGTAATCCAGGGATATCGTATACAAATGCTGGCTTTCCAAAATTCCTTACCAGAGCGTCTTTTTCAGAGGATGTAAGAATCTTATCGCTGACATGTCGCTTTTTCATTTGCAATCAAGCTGCGGAGGAAGCGAAAAGGACCTTGCGAGGTCCGCCCATGGTCAAGCTCTTGGGGACGGTTCCGCTAGTTCCGCTGCCCTCCATACTCTCGAGCATCCTGTCCATGCCGCCGAGATCAAGCTCGCCATGGGTAAGAAGAGCCTGGTCTGTTCTGTTCGATGCGTCATCCTCGACCTGCTCGCGTGCAAATATGGCGCTCAAATCGCGCCCAAGAGGCTGGCTAGTACTCGCGGTGATGATGAGACGGTGCTCGGCTGATACAAGAGTGTCCCTGGCGATAGCCATACGTGATGCTTGAGGTGTCGTGTCGAACTGTGAGACTGATGTGATGGCTTCCCCACAGAGTGCAATATCCTGGACTTGGAGACCAGGACCTGGTAAGGAAGCACCGCTGCTGGCAGAAGCAGTACGACTCCAGAACTTGATCAGATCGGCTATCCTGTAGATCTCAGATCCATACCAGATCAGGACCGAGTCTTCTGACGTTCCGTTAGTCGACGTGATACTCGCAACAGAGATGCCGCCTCTAGTTGCTGCTGTCAGGCTTGGTGCGCTGCCCTGGAAGAGTGTCTCCTCTTTCCGCTTACGCGTATTCGGCGTCATTGGAGCTAACGAATTGCGGCTTCCACGCTTCGGGCTTGATGCGCCGCCAGAACTTGCCTCTTTCTCCGCTGTACCAACATATCCTCGAAGAGAGAAAGCCGATGGATCTGCTGGGGGGCTTGGACCAGACCGATCAACATCCCAGACGCCCCATTCGCCGTCCACGAGTAAGGCAATTATATGACGGCCACTGGAGGCCCAAGCCGCATCAATGATGGCTTTGCGCGACGCAAGAACAGCAGGGGTAAGCGCAATGTTCTTGACGCCCTCGAAAGATGACCTGAATGTTCCCACAAATGCGCCAGGCTCATTACGACGGCCGCCTGATCGTTGGCTACGAGTGGGTAACGCAAAAGGATCGTAGATGCGCGCAGTTCCCTTCGAGTCTGCGATGAGTAGTTGGGAATGGCGACGATTTGGATACTGAGCAGTGTTGAAGGCAATGCGAGAGGCAGGCTTGTTCAGAGTGAGCGTCTTGTAAGGCACGACCGGATGCGAGACCTTCGGTGACGTCTCAGATAGCTCAAAGCGAAAGAGTTTGACCAGGCCTCCCAGCTCAGCGGAGTGCGAGGCTACGAGTAAGTCGAAGCCTTGACCGGCACGCGGTTGGTGTTTGTGCTCAGAAGTCGTTGTGTCTTCTTCCTCCTCATCCACGTCCATGCCGTCTTCTGCCTCGTCTATAGAGTCTGCCTCTCCTCTTGCAGTCCAAGTCATAGTGACACCCCTCGGGATGCTTTGATGGCCATGAAGCTTGACAACGTCTTCGCCGAACTGTGACTTCGCGGTGTATGGCTTGTCTTTTGCGACGTGTGGAGGAGGGCTCAGAGGCAATGTAATGACGCGCACTGTAGAGTCGGCGCATGCGACGGTGAAGATGATGTGAGTGCTGAATATGCGAGGTGTTGTGTCTGCGGATCGGAGGGTAGAGGCGGTCGGTATTTGGGGTACGGCGATGTGTAGCACTTGGGTGCTGAGAGACAGAGAAAGTTGCTGGACGACTGAGGCGTACGGCTGGTCTGGATCAAGCTCTTCCTCTTCATGCTCAAATTCGGCCTTGGGTGGCGGCTCTGAAACAGCTTTGGTAGGCTCGTCGTCGGAGTCGATGATCATAATGGCATCGTTGCTTGTTCCGTTGACCTTTGGTGGCTTCGCTGGCTGCTGGGGAAGGGGCGAGGACTTTTTCAATGGGCGTCCTCCTCTCCAGAGGATGCCAATACCTGTCTCGTGGCCGTATAGTACGATGGTCGAGCCATTGGGGGCTTTGACGGGGTATACCGTAGAGGCATGTACGCGGTGCGGAAGCTCGTACCTGCAGGACATCACGTCAGCAGCCGTGTAGGCAGTGGGAAGAGGAAAGCGCACCTTAACTGGGTAAGTTTTCCCTTTGCCGCGACGATTGGCTCCATGTTTGCAGCTTGACGGTGGTGGTGGTGGGCGGCTTAGCTACCGCCTAGGTAACACGCAAGGCGCGACTGAGGCTGCGTCTGCTCTGAGCGCAAACACGTCGAGACGTTTCTAGGATGCTGCGATGACTATTCAGATCGTCTTGGGGGTTGCAGATGGTGCGCGACTTGATGTGTGAGGGTGAAGGAAGCTCCGAGGTGCTGCGGAGTCTGTCAACATTTCTCTGGGGAAGTCGCGCTCGACCACAGCGCGTCACGTCGGATTGCGCGCCCCGCGCAAACAAACCGCCCACATCCCCCCAACGCCCACACGATACCCAAACCTCCCTCATGTGGCGGAACGAGCGTCCGCATGGCCTCTCTTCGCTCAATCGGGGTCCACAAGCCCTCCGCCCTGCAGTACCTGGTCCAAGAGTCCATCCTGACCGAGGATAGCACTGACGGCGACTATGTCTGGGACACGTACTCGGACGACAACGACCCCCAGGGCCCTACCGACGAGCTCGTCACCACTGAATACCACGTGGTCTGGTCCCGAGGTGGTGTCATACGCAAGGTCTTCAACTTCGAGGTGGAGAAAGAGAAGGTCAAGCAGGCGCTGTTGACATGGTTCCTGGTAGACGAGCCCTCACATGGCACGAATGAGGCCTCCGACAGCTCGACAGAATACAACACAGCCGACCCTTCAAAGACTTTCCTGACCCAAGGTACACAGCCTGCTGCACATCCCACCGTGCCAGCCAACAATAAACCACCCACAACAGAGCTTCTGTCGCGTGCGCTCGTCGTCTTCTTGAAGTCGCAAGCACATGTCTTCTTTCTTTCGGGCACCACGCACATCGTGAACCTCCCATTCGAAGTAGACAAGGCTTTTCCTGCAGCACGCGGTGTTGTTGTGCAAAGGAAGCTTGCTCCCCTTCATCCTGTGCCCACGAGTCCACTGTTACCGTCAGCTCCACCAAACTCCTTCCTCACAACCAACCAGTCCTTTCTCTCACAGCAGTTCTCCTTCTCTCAAAGCTTCTCTAAACCCCACCGCCGGCATGGTTCTTCTATTGGCGCATCGCGGCACGGAAAGTCTCGTCTGTCTGGTGCGACCACGTTCCTAGATGACTTGATCACCCCCTTGAACCCAGAATCGATACCCAGGTTGTATTCCTTTACAGACCCGCTGTCCGAGTTGGGACTAGTGGTCAATGTCGTCGCGGGTGGTGATCGCAGCAGCCTGTTGACTAGCCACGGCTCCAGCCATCGGAAACTGGAAGCCATCGACAAAGCTGAGGAGATTATCTACGTCTCACCGCGTAATGAGCTCCTATTCGATCGCAGTGGAAATGATAAGCCCCTTCTGCTAGTAGTCACAGCGAATCACGAGACGAATGTATTTACCATCTGGTCTGCGGCTTACCTAGAGCCAAAATCAATATCAACTTCTCGCAAGCAACACGTTTCCCTTCCAATAAGCAAGTCTCGACGTCGTAGCTCGTACGGCGGCACTGCGCCAGGAACCGGAGCAACTACGCCAGCAATTCGAGGAGCTGACAGATTGAGAGAAAGTTTTGGTGGAGCCCCACGCAGCAAGACCCAACCTCCATCCTTCAAGATTACTACCAAGGAGCGACTATCTGACCAGGCAGTGGACGATGCTCTTGCTTCACAGCTCAACCCCGACTCTGACATTACTCGTCAGCCAAAAGAGTCTAGACGAGTGAGCTCACTGCTCTCACGAGCTGAGCTCTCCACGAGCTTCGACAAAAGCGCCTTCCAAGACCTCGCAACATCTCGTAATAGTATTGGTGGCAGCTTCAACGCAAGTTTCAATGCAAGCCAGCGAAGCCGCCACTCACTAGGCCACGATCGCACAAGTTTCGGTGGCTTCTCGCAATCTCGGAACCGCGCTTCTACTCCTGGTAGCGTCACATCACGAATGAGTTTGGGTGCTGTGTCAATAGACGATACTCTAGATGATGCCATGGACGAGGATACCTTCGACACGATAGAGGACTATGATGAGCTTGACGACCTGTTTGCGCCGCCCGATGCCAAAGACGGACCACGGCCTGGAGACGGACTCCTTAAAGAGCTGATAATCAGTGTCATTGCGGAGATTCCCATTACACAGCACCTGAAGAGTGGTCTCTTTGCTTTGGGAGACCCTTCAAACACTCCGGTGAGTCCATATTCTTCAAGTGAAGTTCTGTCGTTGACATCTGAACAGGATTGGCATGAACCAAAGGTACTTACATTGAACGCACCTTTCAATTCGGCGACGCTCCACGAGAGGAAATTGTACTTGTATATATCACATCCATCGTTGCAACTTCCCCTCGAATGCGAGCTAGCGGTCACACGGAAACGACTCTCGCCGTCAGCATCAGCCACACAGTCTGGGTCGGCAAGTGCAGCTCCTCGTTATGCATGTGTCCCGAAGTTTGTTGGCTCGCGGCAGCTAGACAACACATTGGATCTTGTGAAAGTTCGTGACGGTCATATCGAACGCATAGTTCAACTCACATCAAGAAATCCTCAAGAGCCCTGCCTATCGTTGACTGCGGGATGGGGCAGCCACCTACCAGTAAAGTTTAGCTTGGGCCCTATGAAGTTATTCGACCCGTATGCCATCATACGATATGATCAGAGTAGAGTGACTGCGGGCTCAAGACGAACGATATCACTGAGCCAGCCGTTGCATAATTTGTCCCCATCGGGCGCGTCTGGGAAGCTAGATCTATCCGATGGCGAGCTGCGTCGTCACCGGATGGTGTTGCGCCTATCACCATCGAACAGCTACGTGGCCGAACTTTTCCAAGTACTATCAACGATACTGCCAAATTTTGCCGGCGATTTCCTATTGGAAGTATGGTGGAACATTCGCAAGTCTTTATCTGATGGGGGAGCTGAGCGGATCACTGCAGATTGGATGGCCTTTGTAGCGACCTTGCTCACTCTTGCAGTACCATTCATTGATGAAAAGAAAGGGAAGATCAACACTCGTGCGAAGTCGACCCAGCGAAGAAGTTCAGGGCGCCCTGCAAGCCAAGCAAAACCAGATGAACTCATTGACGACGAAGACTCAGCATGGCGACTCATGTGTAGTCGTCAGATTTCAACAACACATCCAAAGAGCTGGAGATCATCTCCTTGGACCTGGGCTTTGCACTCAAGTCCGAAATCGGCCACAATGAGCCCGCTAATGAAGCGCGACTCAAAGCAGCACCAGCTACCAACAATCGCACAGCAGATCGGCGTTAAAGACAATATGATATCCACCTGCCTCGAGCTTGCTCGTCAGTACCTCCAGTCCCCAATTGGCAAAGCTACCAATGACCACTGGAGGCGACTTTCCCCTTCTGAAAAGCAAGATCTTCGCATTTCATCTTTGTCTGAGATTGTGGTGTCACTGCATCTTTTCCGCGAAGAACGCAAGTTGGACACTTTATGCCAAGGATTCCATGGTAAGGAGCCTGGGAATCTCGCACCTGTGTTAGCACAGATCGGCCACTGGTTACGTTGGGAAGGGTGGGACTGGAGACAAGGTGGCTTTTTCGACCTTGATGGTGGCTCGGGCCAAGACTGGGCGTATGACGAAACCACGTTGACTGGCAAAGTACGATTGCATGCGCAGCCATGGGATGCGCCCCCTTCAATAATGGACTGGCTCGGCACTGTCACAGGATCCCAACATTATGCTCCGTTCCCTACACTAGCGATGCTCATACGGAAATCCAAAGCATCTCCGCACTCATCCATCAATATTGACGAAATCATGGCAGGGGTTACGCCCAGAACTGTGGCATTACACAGGTTCTTCCGAGATATTGACCCTGCCTCGAGCCCCAAGAAGATAGTAGAGCTAATCAAGGCTTGTCACATCAGTCCCGAGATGCTAGCGACACTGCCGGAAGCCGCGAAAGCACCACTCATGGAAGCGATTACAAGATGTCAGGCGAACCCACCTACCACATGGTCGAGTTCACTACTCAGACTTGTACAACGCGAAGACTTGGACATCAGCCTTACTCCTATCGCAGAAATCGCCCATGATGCACACTTGAATGCATCGGGTGGAGCGCTTCATGCAACTAGTACAACGAGGGATGTTCACACTATATGTCAAGGCGCTGATCGGATGGAAGCAATCCAATCGACATCCGAAGTTGACAGGCACTCTATCACGCGACTCATTTTCCGCGAAGATCGGCGGTTCATGGAAGCGTATACACTGCTAGAACCTTTACGACAGACTGTCGCGGAATACAAAGCTGATAGCAGACAAGACGACGCAGCGATGCTTGAGGGTCAGAAAGCGCTCATGCAATGGGTCATGATCCGCACGTTCTCCTTGCCGTTGGGTAGTTCAATGATAAAATTCAGCAGCAAGAAGCCTTTACTGACGGAGAAATACCCTCTATATGGCTTTTCCACATCATGCCTCATGAAGCCAATGGGCAATGTCGTTACAGCCGAACGACAGAACTACTCTGAGGAGAAGTATTTCTGGGCTTTCTTCAATGCCGGTGCTGCAGCTGGACTGAGCATATCGCGAGATGCTCAGGGTATCGATACTTCGTGGATAATGTACAACAAACCTGTGGAGCTGACGAACAAGCATGCAGGGCTTTTACTTGGCCTGGGCCTTAACGGCCATCTGAGGACAATCGCGAAATGGCTGTCGTTCAAATACCTTACTCCAAAGCACACCATGACTTCGGTAGGCTTGCTACTAGGCTTGGCCGCTTCATTCATGGGCACCATGGACACACTCGTGACAAGACTACTGTCGGTGCATGTCACAAGAATGTTACCGCAAGGTGCAGCCGAGTTGAACCTCTCTCCTTACACACAGACTACGGGTCTAATGGGTATTGGTCTGCTCTACTACAACACCCAGCACCGCCGTATGAGCGAGGTTATGCTCTCAGAAATCGAGTATGTCGAGATTCCAGATCCATCAGAGCCACCAGACAGCCTGCGAGATGAAGCCTACAGGCTCGCCGCGGGTTTTGCACTTGGTTTCATAAACCTAGGCAAGGGCAAAGACCTTCGAGGTCTCCATGATATGCGTATCGTTGAGCGTCTAATGGCCGTTGCTGTAGCGCCTAAGCCGGTCAACGTTGTCCACATTCTCGACCAAGCTACAGCCGGAGCGGTTATCGCGGTTGCCCTCATCTTCATGAAAACTCACGACCAAACCGTGGCGCGCAAGATTGATATTCCGGACACGCTGCCCCAGTTCGACTATGTTCGCCCAGACATATTTCTCCTCCGTACCCTCGCTAAGCACCTCATCATGTGGGACGACATCAAAGCCTCAGATTCTTGGATAATCAAGAACCTGCCGTACGATTACCGCGAAGCCTGGGATCTCAAAGGCATTACACGACTCCGTAGCGAACAAATGCCCTTTTACAACATCCTCGCGGGTCTGTTGTGGGCTGTGAGTCTCAAGCATGCTGGTACAGGGGATACCCAAGTCCGAGACTTCCTGATCAAGTATCTGGATCAACTGATACGTATCAATAAACTTACTGCCGTACGCTACGATTCCAAGCTATCCAAGAACACAGTACGCAACTGTCAAGATCTCATCGCACTAGCCGCCGCTACCGTCATGGCAGGAACAGGTGACCTCGACGTCTTCCGTCGTTTACGCGGTCTCCATGGACGTATCGGACCCGATATCCCATATGGCTCTCACCTTGCTGCTCACATGGCGTTCGGTACTCTGTTTATTGCAGGCGGTACACAAACCTTTAGTCGAAGCAACAAGGCTATTGCGAGTCTGATATGTGCTTTCTACCCCTTGTTCCCCTCTGATGTGCAAGACTCAAGGGCACATCTACAAGCTTTCCGTCATTTCTGGGTACTCGCTGCTGAGCCCAGGTGTCTAGTCGTGCGAGACGTAGACACCGGACGTGCGATATCTATGCCTATCACCGTTGTCTTCAAGAACACCCAAGAAGGCAACCAACAGATGGCGACAAGAACACTAGTAGCGCCCTGTCTTCTTCCCGAGATCCACCTGATCAGTCGCCTCGAGACGGCGGATCAAACATACTGGCCTACGATCCTAGACTTTGTGCACAACCCACTTCATCTCAAATCCTTTGAGCGCAACCAAACGCTAAATGTTCGGCGTCGCTCCGCTCACGATACTTACGCTACGTCTTTCAGCGCCACCCTTGTCGCACTCAACGACGCCCAGTCGTCGAAGACTACAAACCTTCTCTTCCACTGGATTTTCACACTCCCTGCACTATCGCAATTCATCTCTGCCAGCGACGCGGGACTCATATTGCCGCTCGATCAGTATAGTAAGAGTTGGCTTGATCCTGGAGCTACGGTTGTGGAGTCGAGGTTGGTCCTAGGTAGATTAGCGAAGAGCTGGAAGGTAGAAGAACTGAAGGAGTTGAAAGGCGTATTTGAATGGGCGGACGCAGCGAGTCGGCAGAATGGACAACTGAGGTGGTTGGGTAGAGAGGTTGTGGAGAGGATCAAAGCGGGGGTCATGGATAGAGGAAGGGGAATGGGTGGGTAGCCGATCTGTCAGGTACAGATTATAATTAGGGAAATACGAGACAAAGTAGGGGATCACATAGCAAGGGGTATAAACTAAATTTCCACATCATGGCAGGCGATCTGCAGTATCAAGCTCTATGGTCTAATGCCCCGGGTGCTCTTCAACACTCAGTCCAACTTCTAATCATCTAGCCATCATCTATACATCCTTCAGTACGTGCAAGCTTTGGAAAGAAGAAACGCCATCTACTCTCTACTTCCCCCTCGCCTCTCTAATTCCCCACTTTCCCACTTCGGCCATAGCCTCCTCTCCACCCTTGGCCAACTTCTCGTCTTTCAAGACACCAGCCAAACATTGCCAACCATCTCTCCCTCCGCCCCACTTGAGTACCTCGTTCTTGTAAAGCTCACCATTCTCCCTATCCAAGCTACCTTGTTGGCCATTGTGCTGGAAAACATCCTTCCAGATCTTGGCCGCTAGCGCGCGGTCAAAGAGATAGGAATAGTATGTAGCGCCGTAACCAAACAGGTGGCCGAAGAAACCTTGCCAAGCCGTGCCGGCGGGTTCAGGGACAGATGCGTATTTGTTGTAGACGTCGTGGTAGACTTTTGTCGAGTTGAAATTCGGGTCTGCGGCAATCGGGGAGTGGTACGCTTGGTCGAGCATGCAGAGGAGAATCTGGCTTTCGAGTTCAGAGTACTGGTTTCGATTGTCGATTGCAAGGCGGGATTCTAGGGCCGCCATGGGAAGAGGGGCGTCCGTTTCCCAATGTCGTGCGTATAAACCTAGGACATGGGGACAAAAGGCAAAGTGCTCCATTAGAACCGAAGGCAGCTCGGCGATATCGGTCGCGCAGCGAGTACCGGAAACATTTTGCAGAGCTGTGCGACCTAGAATGGAGTGGAGTGCATGGCCCATTTCGTGGAAGAGAGTGCGCACGTCGTGGATGTTGAGGAGTGTTGGTCGAGAGTGCGAAGCTTTGCTAAAGTCACAAATCAATGCTATTGTGGGTAATTGGAAGTAGCTGTTGCGTTCGGCGTTGTAGGAGACGGGCATGCCGTCTGTGGCTGCCTCGATGGGGGAAGAGAAACGATGCTGCATGTGTGACATTTCCTCCATCTCTGAAGGCAGGATCTCGCGGCTGCATCGGAGAGTAAAATGAGCCGGATTAGGGGTTTTGCCAGGTCGCGAGTATAGATCGCAATATAGCACGGCAATATGGCCTTCGGTATCGGAGATGACGTCTAGTCGTCGCACACCATCTTCCCATACCTCACCTGGCTGGGTCTCTTTGGGAACGAAGCGAACACCATACAATCGGTCAAACAGTCGCGATATGCCCTGCAGTACAGTGCCAACAGAGAAGTATGCGGACAAAGAGTCGGGTGTACGCTGCCTGTAATGACCCTCCATTGTCGCAAGCATCTTCTGTGTGTAATAAAATTTGTCCCAAGCGTTGATGCGATTGGGGAAGTTGTCTTGGTGAGCATCGCCTCTCTTCAACTCCATCAACTCTTCTAGGTCAGCGAGGACAGCTGGTCGGCTATCTTCGTAGAGTGCTTTTAAGAAAGTGTTGACTGCTTCTGGTGTCCGCGCCATCTTGTTTTCTAGCGTCATGTGTGCAAAGGTCTCGTAGCCTGATGTTTGCGCCAACTCGACTCGTAGTTTCAATAGCTTTTCTAGACGCGCGATGCTTGGTTTGTTCGCTGTCCGCACAGCTTGGTAGGTTTCTTGCCGTACATCGGCATCCTCTACAAACCTCAGCACAGCTTGCGACTCGTGGTGCATGGTGGAAATTTTAGTTTCGCCCCATTTTGTCAGTGCCTTTGCGAGGTTTGGGTCCAGCCCTCTCAGCCTTGATGACTTGAACTTCAGGCTCAGCTTCTCCGGAGCCATGCCTTCGACGAATTCGTTGCCAACATCGGCAATCTCGCCACTCAAATCTACTAGGCGCTCCCTTGTCTTGTCGTCTAGACCAATACCAAATCTTGAAAAGTCCTCCATCAGTATCCTCGCTACGATGCGCTCCTCCTCGGTCCATGTGTCATATACCTCGGATATCTCCGAGGCCTTCTTCAGCTGGTCATGTAGTACTGGTGTCGTGTTCAGCTGGTTCATATACTGGAACACGGTTTGGTAGGCTTTCATTGCCATGATCTGGAACTTGCGATCCGGATGCGTGCCTCTTACAAAGTCGGCCAAGTCTATTACCCGACACAGCAGATCACTGAGCTTATCGAGGTCTTTGACCATATGCTTGAAGTCGTCGACCGACTGCGCTGCTGCCACCTTCTGCACCACGGCATTGCAGCGTTGTATCGTCACAGTGACAAAGTCAACGAAACCCTGGGGATGGGTAAGGTATTTGTTGCCTATTATTCCTGTGGGTGTGCCCTTCTGGGATGCGCGCTTGAAGCTGTCCCAGAAAGAAGCATTATCGAAAACCTTGCGGAGGGCGTCGTCATCTGTCTTGCCGCTGGCAGACAGGCCGTAGAGCGGGTTGGGGGCAGGATCGCGTGGTTTGGCGGCGGCGGCGGCCACAGTGGAGTTGAAGCGTCGCTGGCGGCGGGAGTGTTGGAGACATTGGTGGCAGACCCATGGCGACTGCTTTGTGCGTGCGAGGCGCTTAAGCATATTGGGTTGCGCGGGTGAAGGGTGGCCTGGCAGGGAGAAGACAAGACGCACCTGGGGCACGATGTCATAGCTAAGCCGAGGACGGGAATCTTGCGGCGCTCGCACGGCCGTTTCCGCGTCTTCTGAGCTCAACATCACAAGTTGGACACCACCAAACTCGACGCATTGCGCCTGCCCCACGCTCGATATGGCTTTCAGACCGCTGTTACGGCAGGTAAGTAGTCTTGACAAGATGGAAGACGGTGTATTGACCTCGTTCAGCGCGCCGCTGTCCCCGCCATGGCCGCCCTTTCGGCCGCCGCAATCTTCGCACCAGGAACCGTGTATGCAGAGGAGCGACCCGCGGATCACTTTGTATGTCGGCATGCCTTTGAGCCCTCGGAGACTCCTTTTCAGAGTCTCTGGCCCGTGGGTGCATCGCAATGCTAACGTCACGGCAGGACCGCAAACCCATCTACGATGACATGCCCATCGATACCACAGCTCCTACTGCTCCCTCTCTAGTAGACCCATCAAACTCGTCGTCGGCCCCAGAGTCTACCTACCGCCCAACACCGACCGACCGCCTCGCAGTCCAGATTGGCCGCGCGCGCATGGCTCTGTACGAGCAAGCGGTGCGCGGTGAAAAGGCCGTTGATAACGCCCTTACCGAAACCCTCCGCCTCGAGCACTCCTTCACAAGCACCATCCGCTCATTAGCCCCGCCGAGAGAATCGGGCGAGAAGGTCCTCCCTGGTGCTCTCTATGTCCTCGTTTCCTCCATGGCAGGTTCCATTATTACGCGCAACAGGAACATTTTGCTGCGAACCTCAGTTCCAGTCGCTGTCGGCATCACCGCCGCAAACTTTGTCCTTCCAATCACTACCAAAAACGTTGGAGACCTCATCTGGACCTACGAAGAGCGATACCCCGTCCTCGCAGACACGCATCTGCGCATGAAGAGCAGGATTTCGCAATTCATTGAGACTGGAAAGGCACACGCACAGGGAACTGTTGGTATGGTCGAGGGCAAGCTGGCCGATACACGGGAGAACTTGGAGGGCTGGGTCAAGAAGGGCCGGTAAATAATGCGTTATCGAAAGCTTCTCTGGCACAACTACCTGTACATTAGTAGCGGGGCATAGGTGCATCACCATCTTGATGCAATGTGATTTGCACTTTCTTTTCTCCTCCCACTTCTTCTTCATGCTTTCCGTATCGTTCAACTTGAGGCACAATATTCAGCGGGCTTTCCCCCCTTCCCATGTCCTTGGCCAAGTTCGTCTGGCTGCTCCTTCTGAACCCCACGCACTTTTTCAGTATGTTATTTTTCCTTGGCCTCGCACAAATATGCTTGGCTTACTTTAACCGTTACTCAGCACCCAGCAGTGTAGATTCTCTTCCTCGTCTTCAGCAAGACACTTGGCCGGAGCCAGCCTCATGCAAGCTCTATCGACCAACTTCAGTGCACAGCCACTATAAATTTGATCAAAAGACGGGCAGATCAGTACAGAAAGTAGAGGTGTAGATCCAGATCAGCTCGAGAATAGAAAGAGCCATGCTCGCCTTTGTTGAGTAGGATAAGAACAACAACGACTAGATCAGAGAAGAGAGTTCTTAGCATACTGGAAAAGTTCGACATAGGATGTGCAAGGGCAGTTGAACCCGCCAGTTTGGGCAAACAGGAAACAATTTGACACAACCTTGGCCTCGATGCGATGCATGGGTTGATGCAGCGGGCGGAATCCTTGGCGGCCAAGGGGCCGAAAGGGCCAAGCTGCAAAGGGGTTAGGTAGATGATGGACGATAAGCACAGCAGAAGATGAACAATGGTAAGCTCTTGACAGATGCAGAGGTATCGAGGGTGTGCACCCGATGGGTCGGTGAGTGTCACCCAGCGTCTCGGAAGGGCCGACGCACGTTCAAAGCCACTCAGGCGGTACTGGTAGCATGAGGCGTAAAGCTGTAGCTGTCATTCGACATAGTCGTGGTGGCTGTGGGGTCTCTTGGACAGCTGGCAACAGACAGGCGGTCGAGGTTGGGACGACTGCGGGGTTTACTGGCCCACGTTTAGCGCTCCCGTCGGCGTTTTCGCTATCGGCGTGACGGCCCCCCAAGGCCAGGGTCTTGGGAACGACATCAGCCATTCCGCTGGGTTTCGCCTCCTCCTCGACACGACTCGGGGCGTGTTCTGTAGCGCATCGTAGCGCACCAGCAACCCATCATGACTACCTCGACCTCGGATCCGGTGCCCAAGGACAAGCTGCGGCCGCTGTCCAGTGCCACCAATCTCACCGACTTCACACACTCGACTGTCGAGCCTGAGGTATGCTGCTGCTGCTGCTGCTGCTGATGCACATGCTCCCCACCACCCTCGCGCATAAAGTGCACAAGACTAACGCAGACACGCAGTCGGAACTGGCCTCGGATGGAGAATATGATGACCTGTACCTCACTCCTCCCTCGTTGATACACCGCGCGCGCGCTCACACGTCTTAGCGAAGTACAAAGCCTCTCGCCGAGCATGTACGAGAACGAGAAGAAGTACGGTCGCACCTACCACAGCTTTCACGCCGGAGGTAAGCGTCAAATCGGGGCAACTTTGCGCACAATTGTAGCTAATTCATTCTAGCCTACCCATTCCCAAATGACGAGGTACGCGCTGCTTGGAAACACCTCTTTTGTTCAATCGGCCCGTCGCTGACTCGCACATCTACAGCCAGAGAAATACCGCTTGGACTGGCAACATGCCATTATTAAATGTCTTCTGCACAGACGGAACTACTTCGCACCGCTCAAGCCAAAGAAGCCAAAGAGAATGTTGGACATTGGCTGTGGCACCGGAATCTGGTGTTTTGAGATGGGTAGGTGCCATGCCTGCTTTTCCCCGGAGAACCACCACTGACAAGTAGTAGCTGCCGAATTCCCAAACTGCCGGGTACGCGATTCCATTCTTCTCCCTCTACCATTCTAATCCAGCAACAGGTTGAAGGCATTGACTTGACACCGATCCAGCGAAAAATATCCTACACAAACATCGATTTCTACATGGAAGACATCCTCAGCCCAACATGGTGGTATCCCAAAGAAGAACCTTATATATACGACTACATCCACACACGCATGTCCCTCGGCATCTTCAACGACTTTCGAGAAATTATACAGAAGAGTTATAACAACCTGAGACCTGGCGGGTGGATGGAATCTCAGGAATGGTTTTCAAAGCTCCAATGTGCCGACGACATGCCCGAAGACTATCCGCTCAAAGAGTGGTCAGAATTAGCAGACAAGGCAGCACACAAACTCGGTCGACCATTACGCATCGCAGACAAGCTGAAGAGGTGGTACAAAGAAGCTGGTTTCGTCGATGTACATGAGGAGGTTTTTGCTATCCCCGCCAATCAATGGCCAAAAAGCGATCGCGAGAAAATGCTTGGCAAGTATTGTAGCTGGAATTTGATGTTGGGTTTGCAAGGATGGTCGCTTGAATACTTTGTCACTGGCTTGGGCTGGACACCAGCCGAAGTCGAGGTCTATCTCGCGCATGTGAGGAACTCGATTGTTGACGAGAACGTACATGCCTATTACAATTTGTGAGTCGGGATATGTAATCAGGCGAATCACATACTAACGCTGAGTAGCTACGTAGTATGGGGTCGTAAGCCTTTCGACGACGAACCTGGCAGCACTACACCAAAACCGCACCACTGGCCACAGCCTCCTGGCGATGACGACTCCATCCGTTGGTCGATGAGAGAGTCCGAAGATGCGTAATCAGCAGAACGAGGTTTGGCGTTTAGAGACATGGGATTCACGGGAGTCATGGCGTATTTGCTCCCGCACACACTGAGGAGGTAATCTCTATTCATTTCCATCTTGCATATCATTGATGGCGGCTTTTGTCAAACGAAAAGCTTTCGGCATGTATTTGAAGCGTTGGTTTACGGGTCAGACTGCGCTCTACGATGTATGAGGTTGGTAGTTATTGGATGCAAGGCGTATCGTATCAGTCACATGCAGGCATTAATCATTACAAAGCTGTCACACTACAAGTACACATTCGTTGATTGCGGGTAGTCATATTGCTCATCGCCTGCCACACCCTTGGTCTAATGTCAAAATCGGGAATTCGTGAACAGACATGAATCTTCCCACGCCAACCCACATCTGTTTCTGTCATGCCAATTGGACAAACGATTTTCTTCTGGTAATCCATATGATGAATGTCATACGGAAAACCTCACAGCTCCTCGCAATATTCCTTGGCTCCATAGGACAGAGCCCCGTTCCGCTTTCGCGAAGGACGTTCACCAAGGAGTGCATGGGCGAGATCAACAAAGAACTCCTTGCAGATGCCCTCACGTTGCTCAATGATGCTCGTCGCGTGTACGTCGTTCCAGAGATCGACCATGAGACGTCGTCCAAGGCTACCTTGTAGGGTGTTGTTGTACATGAACTGAACAATTTCGGCGTTAGGTAGACTGTCGGCAAACGATCGCTCTGCAGTGTCGCTGAGCACGGTCCGCAAAGCCTCGTTCTTGGCTTGCCTGTCTTGCAGCTTTTCGGCTAGGACATAGAGTTTGACAACAGCTAGGATGTGTGCTTGGAACTCGTCCGGTGTCATGGTTTGGAGGGCTGTAGCGTCGAATATCACATTGGTGTAGATGAAGCTGACGTAGAATGCGAAAGTCTGGGGATCGTCTTCGGGTAGCTTGACAAGTCGTTCCTTCTTTTCAATCCAGTTGCCATTTAGAGCGCGGCGGAAGAACTCTGAACGTGCACAAAGAATGCCCTCATGGAGTAGGAATTCTTGTTGAGAGGAATCACAGCCCACGCGAACGAGCAAGAACGAAGAAGGGTCGAATCTACAATTGTAAGTAAGTCAGTCTTGAAATTATTATTGGGCAGTTGTATAGAATGGTTTACTTCATACGACCGACTTGTGAAGTCTGCACGGCGTCTTTGGTCGCCATTGTGAGAAGTTTCTTTGATGACTGAGTATTGCAGAAAATCACAGTTGACGATGGAGGAGTGAGAAGACTGTGAGGTCGTAAGCGTACAACGAAAGCATTCATAGATTCATTGTTGGACGCCCTGCGTCATGGAAACTCAACGTGAAAGTGAACGTGAAAGTGAACGTGACGGTGAGCGTGAGCGCAATTAGGAAACTAGTACTGCATTCCATTTGGCTATGTCTGGAGGCGTAGCGAATGAACCTGCAATGGGGTATAAGCCTTGACAGGGGCGCTCTGCTTCATCTAGATTTCTAATGACGCAACACCTTCTCACTGCAGCTGATTGTGGAGTTTCTAGTACCAAAAGAGGCACTCAATCTACCATAACACTCTCCTTGTCCTTGGTAGAAGCGGGCGGGCTCCTACGAGAAAAATTGAACAAGATGTAGGACACGTAGGATAATGATGAATGAAGACATGTGATGTCTGTAGAGAATTTAAACTCTTATTTATCTTTTCTAATTTTCCCGTTTTGTATGTCTCTCCTTAGTGGCATTGCGGCATACCCGTTCAGCTCGTGTGATGATGTTCTCCCACTCCTTTCAGTCAACTTTCTCCACAATTCGCCTATGCTTGCCCTTTTTGCGGGTAACATGCTGTACTGTAAGCTATACAGGTTGCGGCGGTGAATAGGTGGAACAAATTGTCCGGAAACTAGACATAGCAAGACACTAGGCGAGAAATAGTGCTTGCGTATGCGATCGCCTAGGTCAAAGTAAGGTTGGAACATGGCGCGAAGAGATAATGGGATTGACTGCATGCTTTTAGTTCATACTCAGTGTACCTTCGTGAAAATCGACATACTTTTAGCAGCACGTAGGCAGTGGGGGGTGAGTTTACCGAGCCTGCCGTGTTAGAGCTAGCATCGGTAGTGTTTTGAAGCTCGAAGTATATCCCTCCGGGCAGTCGTCCGGGATCCTTGAGCCGGAGCATGACTGCGAAGAGCGGGAAGTGATTAAGGCATGCCAAACCCATCTCCAACGCGGCCTTCAGGCCAATGACTGCAATGCGTGCGCTTGCGAATGTCAGGTAGAAGACGAACACTGTCGGCAGTAGAAAGAATTGCAGTGTGAAAAGAATTGTCCCAAGTAACAGCTGGTCCAAGTCGTAGTCGCATGAGTCGATCCGATTACGGAGAATATTGCGCTTTTTCCCACGGAAGAGGTGAAAGAGCGATATGATGATAGTTAGCTGCCAATGGAAGATGCGGGCAGATGCGACGTAGAATGAGTAAATATGCAACGTCAATAGTGAGACGAGATCTGAAAAGATTGAGATGGGCATAGTGGCGCCAGCAAAAGCTGAAAAGCCGATGATCTGGACGAGCGCAGGCAGATTTGGTCGCAAGAGTGATATGCAGCCTGCAAAGTCTAGTCAGTAAAAACTCTTGAATGACAGTAGAACGAACATACCAGCCCAGTAGTCGATGACCCACAGAAACAGGTCGCCAAGGAATGCAGCCAACTCAGTGTTCAACTTCAAGCCTCCAGGCCAGCCCATGAGCCATGATATCATACGCCGTAGCCCGTCGACCGACCAGGTGCTGAAAATGGTGTCGACTTGAGCCGCCACGAATGAAGCATTCTCGATGATGAATGTTCCGACAGCAATGCCCATTATGACATCATTAGCAACCAGCCAAAGGCTATTGTAGAATCTGATGTATTCTGGGTGACTGTTGGTGATGCTTTCCCAATTGATCTTCCTTCTGCGCAAGGTGAGATACTGGATGGGCCAGTAGCAAGACTGTTGCAATCTGATGTCGATCTGCTGTGCTGTTGCAGAGATGTCTTTCAGGGCTGGCGAGTCAGAAGAGCCTGGCCGCCAATGCAGAACCTGAAGAACTGCCTCGCCCATTATACGGTGTGTAATCAGCCCAAAAATGAACAACTGCGCAGCTATGGGCCATATCCAGACTCTGAATGCATAGTGGAGTACAAGCCAGATGTAGTCCCAGAGATCGTTGGCCGACTCAACGACGCGCTCACTGACACTCAGAGCTCGCTTCATGCGTCTGCCAATCATGCCAATATTCTTCTGCAGTAGGGCGTTCAGTTCGTACGAACAGTTCACCTGCTCAATGATCATGGGCAATGCCAGCTCTTTCTGTGTGCGAGGATGTGCAATCACTCTGTGTAGCTTCAGCTTTTCGACAAGGTGTGCTTTCCTCTTACGTTCCCTCTCTTCTGCTCGTTCTAGCTCTTCGAAAGCCACGTCCCATTCTGCGACCTTTGTCTTGTCCCCCAGAGCCAGCGTGATGGGCTTGAGTGAGAGGTATTGCATACGCGTTGGGTGCGGTCGGTCGTAGACGATGACTTGCATGGTTATAAGGGCATCGTCGGGGTGATGAAGGCGCGGGAAACGGAGCGAAGGGTCGGTATGGACTGTGAGAAGGTCGGCGCCAGATTGATCGGCTGGCGTCTTAGGATTAACGGAACCCAATGCGCGCACAGAGGAGTGTCCACATCGCTGCAGTAGTTCTTGGATATCGTGGGGGCTGTGTCGCAGCAAGGTTCCCACGAGCAGTGCATTCTCGACCTGGCGCAACTCGACGTCTTGTAGCACACCGACGACAAAGACATCCGACTTTGAGTTTCTGAAGCCTACCAGAACACCCGGCGCAGAGTCCCTGGGAGCGTCTGATGGCCAAAATACGCGCATCAACCCATTGTGTGTGACCATGTCCTCATCCTGCTACCCCGCTAGAAGGAACCGCGACGTTTGAGCTGCTCGCGTGCAGAGATGCCGGTGCCTGCAAGTCGCGGGTGCTGTTCGACTCGGTCAGCGGAAAGCTTGCAATCGCGAGAATGGCCTATACTGACCAGGTCCGTCTCCTGTGTTGCGATGCGCACAATTGGCAGTATGAAGAGGAAGAACAGCAGGGAGAGCAGAGCGAAACCCTTGGCAGTCCTTGTCACCACTCCGTGATCCCAGGCAAATATCGCTAACTCGTAGACGCGTGTCACAAGATCCCAACGAGCAGTCGAGTATCCTGCAACGAAGATTCCGATGGTAAGAATAGAGAAAGCGTGCATCTACACCGTCATGCCAAGCGATAGTTCGGAACGGTCTAGGGGGAACAGCGCGTGCTCGGGACTAGCAGTCAGCTATGTGCGCCTAGATGTCTTGAATAGGTCTTGATTTCGAATCTGTAGTTTGACAGCGGTATGGAGTAGTGCGCCTGGATGTACATGGCGCAAGATGCATCATCGAGCGGTGCTTAGACATGCCATGATCGCGTACGTGGAAGGCCACTGGTGCGATTGCTCGGGATACGCGCTAATGCTAGATTCACTCTAGCCCGTACCGCTTTTGGCCCTGCCTCGACAACGTTGAGCGCCATCCCAGAGGAAAGCTTCACATCGACAGAGCACAAGAAAAGTCCACATTTGTCAACAAGTGCACTGTAACATAGAGATTACCGCGCTGCCGTAGGTGTTACCTTTCATTTCGCTTCTTTCCTCTACTGTGTTTTCACATTGTCTACGTTGACCGCTTCGCACGTGTGACGGGCTAGCATTCAACATGCATCAATCGAGATGGGCGGAGACAGGAAGAAGACCGGAAGCGCCGAGAGGGAGCTTCGATGGGCAGAGGTAACGTACAAGTAATGCGATTTGTACAGCACAATTCACTGCTGTCTAAAGCGCACACGACCAGGCGCTCTGCTCGCGTTGATTGCTAGCGCGTCGCGTTCCTTCGCCCTGAAGTTTCCGTTCACTCCAGTCGCAATCTCCAGTCAGGCACTCTGCCTTCTTTCACGAAGCGTCTCCAACGCAAACAATATTCCTCATCTTACTAATTTCCCCAGTCAACTCGGAGTCACAGCTTTTGATCCCGAACAAAGGCAACGAAACAGTTACCCTGGCGACATGACCGTCTGCAACTTCTATCCGCGGAACGCTTGCAAATTCGGAGGTAAGCAACCAGACATGTTGTACCGACTTTTTCCTCACGCGAAACAGATGCTTGCAAATTCGAGCACCCTGGAAGTTCGCGGGATGCAGCCCGAGGGGGAGGTGGTTTTGGCGGAGGCTCCAACAACAACCGCTTTGGTGCTTTCAGTGGCGATCGCTACCGTCCGGGTGACAATAGCGGGTCCAGCTCATTCGGGGGTAGCCGCGAATCAAAGTCGTCGACTTTCAACCTAGACAAGGACGTCATTCAAGCCGATCTCAGTAAGGAGCGTCCAACGTACCCGCTCTCATGTTATGGCCCAGGGAAAGATGCTCCACGACAGCTTATTGAAGGGCCTGTCGAAATCAGTCCCGAAGAGCTCCGCCTTCGATACTATACGCTACGAGCGGCCGGTAACGAGCCCACAGCAGTAAGTACGGAATCTGGTTCTGGTTTCCTCAAAAGCTAACAGACTCCAGCAACAAGAAGAGGGTGCGCTGAACGAGAAGATGCAACAGCAAGTAAAAGCGATCTTGGACGACGTCGCAGGGGCTATCAGCTATGTTCAGGCAGGTGCCGACGTCCATCCCAATCGCATCGACATCGCCAAGGGCACTGCTTCAGCAAGCGGATCGATGACTAACACGACTGCGTCATCTAACACTGCCGCGAATCCTTTTATGAAAGCTCCGTCAAACCCGTTTCAGGCGGCAGCAGCATCTTCGCAGCCTTCTGCGTTCGGACAGGCCTCAACACCAGGATTTGGAAAGCCGGCCTTCGGTCAGCCATCCAACCCAGCACAAACTACCTCCGCATTTGGACAGCCATCAAATCCGGGTCAGAGTACCTCAGCATTCGGTCAACCCTCAAATCCGGGTCAATCCACCTCAGCGTTTGGACAGGCGTCGAGCCTGGGTCAGACTACTTCGGCTTTTGGACAGACCTCAAATCCAGGTCAGGCTACTTCAGCATTTGGACAGGCGTCAAATCCAGGCCAGTCAGCTTCGCCCTTTGGCGCGGCTTCTGCTTTGGGTCAAAAGCCATCACCCTTTGGTCAGCCTTCAGCGCTTGGCGGTGCTGGTAGTGCGTTCGGAAAGCCTGCATTTGGAGCCTCCGGGTTTGGTCAGCCGTCGATGCCGGGCGCAGGAAGCGCATTCGGGCAGACCAGCAGTATGGGCCAAGGCTCGGCCTTTGGCCAGCCATCGGCGCCAGGTGCGGCGTCTGGATTTGGACAGACAAACGCTCTAGGGCAAAAGCCAAACCCATTCAGCAAACCTGGATTCGGTCAAAGTGGATTCGGTCAAGCGTCTCAGCCAGGTGCCAATACCTCGCCTTTCGGGCAACAAGCATCGTCTGGCGCATCGCCGTTTGGTCAGCAAGCTTCGTCAGGTCAATCTCCTTTCGGTCAGCAAGCGCAGCAGACAAATCAGCCTTCACCGTTTGGTCAACAAGCACAGAAGCCAAACCCATTTGGTCAGCCACAGCAAGCATCAACACAGGCACCTGCGCAATCGAACCCCTTTGGTGGAACTGCATCATCGCAGACTCCAGCATTCGGCCAGACGAGCAAGCCCTCACCTTTCGGCACCCAACAGCCGCAAAACAACGCGACGCAGCCAGCAGCTGCTAATCCTTTCCTTAAACCCCAGACATCCGCCGCTCCAGCAACTTCCACACCTTCTCCCTCTCCTTTTGCAACTCAACCACAGAATCAACCTAACAATCCCCCCGCTCCTGCTCAAGCTACCTCTCAGCTGCCTTCAATTGCACAGCCTACCTCGGCAGCACGTCCCCATGTTGAGGGCGTCACACCAGATGGCAAGCCAATCGACCCGAAGGACCGTTACAAAGAGGGCAAACCAGAGGAGTATGATGGCGAGCAGGGTAGGATTTTGGAGGAGATTTATAAGCGCGTGTCGCAACTAGGACGATTTAACGATGATGAGGACATCCCAGTCACGCCTCCGAAGTGTGAATGGATAGCGCCGCTTGCGATATTGTGAAGGCGATGGCGTATGTCAGATGTTCGGATGCATTTGGCGTCATGGAACATGGTAGGCGTTAGGTACTGATTTTGATAGGGATGTTGCTCACAGAGATATGCGTAGACGATGGATTGAAATGCGGATGGAAGCACATATAGAATTGCATCTGTTATGATCAAAATTGGAGCTAACACGCTTATGAATGAAACAACATGGCGTAAGCATAGTTGTGTCATTACACCGTCATATGCAATAGCAAGAGTAGCTGTGTAGCAGCGGGAGGACGATGCCGAAATTGTAGTTGGAGTTTACACGCAATACTTGATGTTACAATGCAATACCCGTTCGCTGTGACTTTGTCACTAGTACCAAAGACATCAGCATGATCAACTTGAAATGTGTTTGGTATAAAATAGACACTCGACAAATGCCCGCTTTCGTAATGACACGGCAGAGACCAATCTCGTAATGTACATGTGCGTCCCATTCCGCCGGTCCAGCGCGCGATACTGCCTGCCCCACTCGTGCATGTCTTCCTCAACGTCTCCCTCACAATCTGCTGTGTATTCGCCATTCGGTGGGTACTTGGTGAATTCTTTATCGCTTCTTCGCATCGACCTTGTCCTCGAGGGTGCGGACATAGCCTTCTATCCGTTGGACCGCGGATTGGAGAGCCTGTTCTCGTTAGCAATGGCCCGCTTCCCCAGGCGACCCCCATATATCGTTATTTCATCCGCAAACATGCGCAGAGAAGGTAGATGTGAATGACGTACGTAGATGTCTTCGGTCAAGAGCTGATTTGACACGCGGTATTCGTCAATGACATAGTAGTACATGCCTGCACCGGATGTCGTCGCACCGAGAAGGAACCCAAACAATCTGTCGTACGTTAGCCATATCCTCTTGTTCCAGTGTGTTACCAAAAAGTCTGCTGCTTCGCCTTCGGGTTTATCTGCTGGCATACGACAAGCTTCCAAATAGGTGTATAGCCATCCCACCTATGGCAACATCTGCTAATACAACTGCAAGAGGGGCACTCACCCTCCCCTAAAGGCACCAACGGGCTTCCTGACTGGCGCGACAACAGCATCCTGCCTCAGTACCGCGCTTGTCTGGAATCCGCGGGAAGCAGCCATGGGTGATCGAACGCCGGCGCGAGCGGCCGCCCTCAAGAATTGAGTTGCCATTGTGTCCTTCGCTATCGTTTGGTTCACTCGTATCGTGGTTCGAGCTTGGGTCTCGGTCTGCGAGTGTGCGGATGGATCGTGGTGGTGGTGACGCTCGTGTGCCGGCCGTGACGTTTGTGAGCTACTCTCCGCACTACAAACAAGCAAGCTCGACTCGTCTGACCCGGACCCTTGCCAGTCTGTTGCTTATGTCAGCCACCCCACCTGTCCCCGTTGGGTAGACTATGATCCTTGTGGCGATGGTATTTTGATGTAAGACAGGATGCTAACAAAGCGTAATAAATCACAAGGTTGCTAATGTGACTATAGGAAGAAGGTTCTTGTCGACTTGCCCTCCGCGTTCTGATCGGTCTCGTGGTCAGCGCCGTTGCCCAATTTCTTTCTAAGGACCTCGGATAGTTCACAGAGTAGAATGCAAATATCTTGAGGACGACACATACGACAGGTGCACACAAAGAAATTGGTAATGAAATCTGTGCCAATATTGACTTCGTAGTCTACGCAACGACATGCAGATCGATTCCGAAAATCTATACTAATAGTAACCATTAAATTATACCGCAACGCAAGTAGGGGGTATTGGAAAATCCATATACTAAGGAAATGAAGGTTTGGTGATGGGCAAGGTCTTCGTGCAGTCAGTCAACTTGAGCAGGTCTTTCTTCTCTACACCCAACAAACTCATCCTGATGTACGCCTTCGCATAGTCCAGGTTCCAATGGACCTGGTTGCCGACATAGAGTTTCCACTCATCGTTGATCTTAGGATGTTTTGACAGCACCTTGTCACTTGGGAGTACAAAGATCTTTTGGTCTTTGGAGATACCCGCGGGGTTGTTAAGTGTGTCATTGTAGAATTCAACGTCCCAAACACCAGGAGTCGTATCGAGAGGCTTCTCCGCGAAAGTAGGGTCGACAAAACGTTGTTTGGCTGTTGCATGGGCGCCTACGAGGGCTGCAAGATCGTGTGCTGAGAAACCCTTCTGTTTGAAGAGTTCGATCATCTTGTCGGCATCATCTCGAACATCTGGTAGGAGACCAGTAGGCGCAGCCTTTGTAGCGTCTTTGCGGCCAACGAAGGCAAGTACGCGTGGACCCTTCGGGCATGAGACGGTGGCATGGTTATGCGCATATTGGACAAGATCGGCGTACCCAACCTTGTACTTGGCCTGTACACTACGAAGTAGTGTGCGAATATTTTGAAGGCCTTTGTTCTCTGGTCGGTCCTCTTCGCCAAAGTCCATCAGTAGCGATCCATCGGCACCACCGTTGGGAGCATTTTTGTCCCAAGACCCAGCATCATGGAAACCCATACGAACTGCAGCACGAGCATTATCGTTGCATTGTTTGTCGGCTCCGACGAAATGTTTCGTGAGTTCGGCAGAGACATCATACCCTGAAAACTATTAGTACTTCGATACGATCGAGAAAGGTTTGTCAGAACTCACAAACACAGCATTTGTCGACGCTGAACAACGAGCATGTCACCGGCTTGTTCGCCTTAGTGTTGTCGATAGGCGATCTCTTGCCAGACAGAACATCAGCAATAAGCTGTTCCATACCAGAGAGATCCCCACCGCCAAGGATGTTATCGATGAGGCCCGGTGCAGCTTCGCGTTGTTCCAATGGAGTAGATGAAGCTATAGAGCACAAAGCGAGGAGAGGCAAAGCCAGAGATTTACTTAGGACCATGTTGAAAGTGAAAATATGTAACGACTGACAAGAGTATGAACAAATTACTAAAGGAGCCAACGAGGGATGGGCAACTATGAACTGGTGAGGAACGAAAAGATAAGGTGTTTAGAACATCCTTATATCCCGCAACAGTCTACTACAGCGGTCGTGTACAAACCCTAAGGGCTTCAGCCTGGTCGATCACGTCTAACACGGAAGCAGGGCACAGCGCAGTCGAGGCCACGGCAAGCCACGTCGACTAGAAAGATACAGCTCGGTCCTCGAAATAGTAATCTACCCCTGCAGCTTCGAGCCAAGCCAGCCGCTCCAAGGCGATGTAGTTAAGAGAACATGGCCAAACAGCTACCAGCTGATGGTCATGACTACGATATGCAGGGCCGAGCCTATACTAGTGATCTTTGGAGACAAGTAGTCTCCGGCTCCTGGTGAGAAGTGTTGGCAGTCCAATAGTCGCCGCAGAGTCCAGAAGGAAAATGCCAAGCCTCCGAAGCGGCGCGTTGAAGAACGGTCTAGCTGTTGCAGATACTGAATCTTGCTCAACGAGTATGAGTTGAAGCACTCGCCATTCGACAAGCAAGTGCAGGCCATAGCGAGCGGGCGAGAGCTTGCAACCATCGCATACTGCGCGGTTGCCACCGATGCGCAGCTGCGGAAACGCTCCTTGCCGAGAAAGAGGGTACTACATCGCCATTCTCCATCACCGCTAGCTTCCGTACTCGTTGTCTAGATTGCTACGAGGCAGCGATCATGTCGTATCTTCTCGTGAAGGCGCATGGTGGCTTGCCCAGACCTTGCTGGACTGGGTACCGAAGCTCGCATGCTTGCTTGGCATGGCAAGGCTCAATACTCTCCGCATGAAAATCCGGGACCTGAACCCACGATCCGCAAAAAGCAAGCGCATCACTTGCCTTGCAGTCCCGGCTCCTACCATTTGTGAAATGACTAAGCGGTACGTTTGTGCTTCAGCTAGTGGGAGCCAGTACCAGCAGCTGAGACTCACTTCCCCTTACCTATGTTACGGCTCTTGGGGAAAAAAAGTAGTATCGAGCTGTCTTGCGACATCGCCTTAAGCAAGCGACATGGGAATGTCGTCGTTCGTACCCAAGGATCGAGTGATGATAGCGATAGAAAAGATAGCGCTGAGTCTTCAATCACTTGACCATACGTGGAGAGGCTGAACAGGGAGATCGACCACACTAGCTTAGTCGAGCAGCCGATGCTGTGGAGAGCCGGAGCCGTCGCGAGACTTCCAACTGTGTGCAACAGCATCGGCACAGCAGGTCAGACAACTTACTGCCTTGCAAACTCTACTGATTCAGCAAGGTGGCTTGTTCTGCGACTGATCTTGGTACTCAAGCCTTAGCGTCAGCTCACCTTTTCAATACCATTCCCGACGCTGATGTTGAGAGTAGTGTAGACTGGAACACGCCTCGACGCGCATGTAGAAACTGTCAAAAGCGAGGGTCTTTTCGGTACTTGTGCTGACTGCGCTTTTCTGCAGGTACCACTACAGGTACTAACAGGCTGGACGGTAACAAGAAAATATGCTAACAGTTTGTAGGCGCAGCCTGGCACTACGGCTCGGAACCAAAATGCAGGGCTGATCCGACGGTCGAGCGTTAGGCGAAATGCTGGTATCGATCGCAAAAGCCACAACTAGATCAGACCGCCCTAGAAAGAATTGTAACAGTAGAAGTCTCCAGATAAGGAGAGCGAGTTTGTTGAACTTTGCATACCTAGGTATCGTTTGCGTTGCCTTTCTCGGCACGCAAAAGCATGAGTTCCGACAAGCTGCTTACTTGTTTGTTTCGTCTTGATCCCAGCCCTGAACTCAACAATGCCATACCGCCATGAGATCCAACGGGAACCATACCGAACGACATTTCAGGAGCATCGCATCGTTGGAGTCGGAGACGAAGCAGCAACTGCAGCGCGCCCTAAGGTGGCGGCTTTAGCGGGAATAACAGTCTTGGCAGACGGCATACGGAGGTGCCGATGAGCGGAGGCCTGGAGGCGTCTCGCCCTTTCTGATCTTCATGTATCAACACCGTGGGCATTCTTGTGCTTCCCGTCTCAGAGTCCAAACAACGCTCTTTGACGCCTACTGTCACTTTCCTTCTGCGATCTCGCCACTCTAATTTCGAATCCGCGACCACTATCACGTCATGCACACAGATGTCGCGCCCGGAATCCTCTGGCAACAGTCCGCCAAAGCGTCGACGTACGGTTGAAGGATCGTGCTGGCCTTGCAAGCAAAGACGAGTCAAATGCGATCTCCAAAAACCTATGTGCCGCCGATGTTTCATCTCCAAAACAGAAGATTGCAGCTACGACAAATTGCTACTTAGATGGAAGAAGCGGCCTGCGAAAACCGTGCCCGAATGTCCACCACAGCTGTCCATAGAGCGTACCCTCAACAGCACCCACCTGGCAGTCAATGAGCGAAGAGCTGTAGAATATTTCAAGGCACGGTTATGGCCACTATTCTCAACTCTCCACAAGCCAGTTCCCCCGCCAGTCGCGCTTGCCATGCGCTCGCAACCGGTTCTCCAGGCCTTATGTGTATTTGCCGAGGAACACCGGGCCCTACAAGAGCGAGGATCTTCAAAACAGACCCTGGATAGGAGACGCCTTCATTGCTTGTCAACCATCCGCGGTCAGCTTAGTAGCGAGCATTGCGAGAACGCCTCGCTCTCTGCACTCCTAGTCGCAGTGCTGCTGTTGTACTTCCTCGAAGGCTACGTCAACTGCATGTCGGATGATGCTTCGACCCGCTGCCACCTCGCCGGAGCGATTGCAATTATAAACGCCATGGGTGGTTTTCAATCAGCGTGGTCGTCATCAGACAGAATCACTAGAATGTTGCTCTCGGAACTAGCGTCTACTGATCTGACCGATGCCCTCCTTCAAGATAGAGAACCCTCGTTCCCACCCACCATTTGGGAGCACATGGAGCCTGGATCGGTGTGGTGGGAATCTATTTCTGGTACTAAGTCGCTTGGATCCGTCCTGTCAACTTTGTCTGAGATGAGTATCTACCACCACAGGCTTCAAAATGGTATAGAGATTTGTGTTGACAAGGTGCAAGCGTTTGAGCGTGCGCTTCAACCTACATACTCTATGCTGGCATCTCCTAATGGAGATGCGGAACAAGACCTTTTCCACCCGGTCGCAACAGCATCGCTATCCCTTGTCCGGTGTTTTCAGCACGCTGGTCTAATATACCTTTACAGCGCTATACAAAACATCCCAGCCAACCATTTTCTCCTCCAGCAACATGTCCATGCGTGCTTAGAGTGCATACAAGGCATGGATACAAGATCTAGAGCGCAGAACTGTACTCTTTTCCCACTGTATGTAGCTGGCGCACATTCACTTTTGGAAGCACACCGGAACTGTGTCATGAGCACGCTTGAAACTATACACAAAAACCTGCGATTCGAGTCTGTCTTATCTGTCCGAGAAACTTTACTGGTACTGTGGGAGCCCTCTCGCAGTCCTACCACGTGGAGCGGAAGTTTCAAAAACAGTGCTATGTGTACACTAGTCATTTGAACAGAACTCCCCTGTTCTTTGCTGTCGTAGAAGATTACGATCGCTCATCCCAAATGCATGCGCATTGCGCGTCAACGAAAGGACGTCCAGGGGGCGACCACCCACGATACAATGGACTTCTTGGTCACTGTAGCCCATCTTCTTCAACCGTCGGTCCCGTACTCCTACTCAACTAGGGCCTCCACCTCAATTTCGATTTGCATGCCTTCAATACCAAGTTTTGTAATCTCGACACATGTCCACACTGGCCGGTGATCAGGCATAACCCGCCGCCAGCCTTCGATGCACATGTCAGCAGACTCGTCGATGTTTGTGTGGTACGATCGAATAGCGTAGACGTTTCTCCAAGACAGACTCTTTTCGACCGACTGAAGAGCTTTCTCAATATTCTCCAGCGCTAGTTCGACCTGCTTTGGAGCATCCGGGGCTACGTTTCCTTCCGTATCCCAGCCACCCTGACCTGATATCCGCACAATATTCCCTACTCTGACAGCTTGGGAATAATGGAAAGCCTTCGACTTCGATTCTGTACCCGCATAGTTTCCGAATGTTGCAGGCATACTGGAGATCTTGATGTAGAAGATACGATTAGATCGTACGGAATTGACCAAATATGTCGTAAAATTTGTCAAGCGTGGTATACGTTTGTCTGAAGTTGCTTTTAACACATCTACGCAGTTGGCGGCTTCTTATATGCCCTCGCAACGTATGGGTCATGTTTCTGCTGTATGGGTCAAGTATCGAGTCAACGCAAAACAGCTCTGATCCACTTCGCTACGCATTCAAGTGGCACGCATACAAGGGCTACTTCATAACGAGGACGAGTCCTGAACTAAGACCGAGTTGTTCATACAAAAGTCCAGCGATTCGAAATTGCCCGGAATTTGCCTCACTTTGGTATAGGCGAGTTCGCTGTCATTGGGCCGCTATCCCCAGTGTTTCCGATGCAGCATCTTCACGATCTATGTCCGATGCAAGCAGACAGGTTCTCATCGCAGATACGAACAATCCCACGGGGCCAATGAAATTTCCCGAAATGGCAGGTTCGCAGGCATCATCTTTGCCACGAGGTGTGGATCCGGGGTTTAGCGTATCGGTATCTCACAGCTCAGGCTATGCCAGGTCTGGCAAGTACAGCGTCCAGCTCTCTCGACCCACATTTCTTGCAAACCTATGCAGGCGACCTTGCGCTAGAGATGTAGATAGCCACCAGTGGTGTCATTCGCCGTTGTCAATGTCTATTTCCAATACTCTAGCATTTAACGTGTCTTGTCTTCTGCTTACAACACTGCCGAAGTCAGTGTGCAAAAATACCACTACCACAGTGCGGATATGGTTCCATCTGAGATTGTGTTTACGCCTCTAGGCTTCGCGACTTGTGTGATTCTGCTTGTACTTTCGCTACTATGGCGGAGTCAAAGCAATAAGCGCAGCATCCTCCCTCAAGCTCACTATGAGAAACACAAAGGTGCGGCCATCTAATCATCTTGCTCAAGTGGACGACACTGACCCTCTCAAGTGTCATCCATACCGTTCAAAACACCATTGCCTAGGCCAGCGGAAGGCTACAAGTTGGAGCTTACAGATCCCAAACTATACCGACCGTTCCGCCATGGTCCAAACTTCGTTACTATGGGCATTCGAAAGATGCATTGGAACGAATGGATTGAGATGGATTCAAACTTCATCCCCTATCATGACGCCAAGGTACGCGAGCTTGAGAAGGATGTTGCATCTCGCGTGCAATATGTCGATAACGAAGTCACACGACTAGCCTGCTTTGAGGTTCTGGAAGAGTTGACACAGTATCTCACACATCGCTACCCGGAAGTCTTTCAATTGCAAGGCAACATCCTCCGTAACACGATTACTGCTGAGGAGTTTCAATATCCGGCATCAAACCCAACGGAGGCTATGGTCACAGCAGCAAAGCTTGTGCAGGACGATCTTGTAGTTATGGTACTCAACGACGATGGCCACTACCACATAGATGCCGGAGCGGTCTGCTTACCTGGCTTCTGGCGCTTGACTGAGAAGTACCGCATGTCGCTCGACGAGCTTCACATCGAAGCTGGGGTACCTCATTATCAAGAGAAATTACAAAAGGCGATGAACCGGTTCTTTGCCAACATGACGTGTGAAAAACCTGTCATTCGGAACAACGTAACGAAGATACCCGCTCCACCTTACAAGCTTCCTGTGCTGATCAGCTGTAGTTCTTCATCCAGCTCGATGACGGTCTTGCGTGGTCCCACCGTATGGGCGACCAAAACTCCAATACAGTTGCCTCATGGGCTACCGCCAATTCCGAAGGTCTTCGTGTTGAAGATATCCACTTCCGCTCGGAAAGGCAATCGCTTCGACGTCTTCCGAAGTCTAAAGCCCTACTCTTTACCATCCGAACATACTTCGAGCCGGTTACTACTATCGCGAAAGAGCCGCATGTTCCAGGACGGTTGGCAGAGGCGATCAGGAGTTGGGACGAGACTGTCAGCTACTACAAGGGAAGAGAACATTGGGAAGGATTGCTCCTTCCATATCTAGATGAAGAACATAAGAAGCAGGTTGATGGTGGGGTGTTGGAGAAACCGGAAGGTGAATTTCCCTTCTGATTGCCTTATGGATGTTTGTGTTGGAAAACAATCTAGAACCCATACCTCATTGCTAGATACAGGCTTTCCCTGCTACCTGGTTTCCCTTGTCACTGAGTGTGCCATCCTTACCCAACGCTCAATGAATCAGATATACGCTTGCAGTATTTGATATGTCTAAACAAAGAGATCATCCTTATCAGTACGCTTAGGGTATATCACGTCAGCCCTTCGGAACTATATCTTACATTATCTTTGAGTTAACATGAAAATCAAAGCAGCGAAGCAGAGATTCTGCTGAAGATGGGAAAATATATTTCACAATGTTCACAATCACCATGGGTAAAATTTATCGACTACCGACACGGCTTTGTAATCAAGTGCTGCATATTTGTATCACTAGGACTAATTGTGATTTTTCAATCAAAGGAGCCTAAATCCGAATGTATTCTCCGACAGCGAAGACTGTGAGAGATTTGAAGCCTTAATGAACATTGTAAACCTCATCAGGAGGACCATTAAACTCTGAATGTTGTCAGTAGAGTATCCGGCCATGCTTCATTGTACAGGTGTCTTTTCGGTACTTACCTTTCCTACCAGAAATCGCATACCACAGCGCACTCAAACAAGCAAAACCAATCAACACAACGCTAGCGTAGTTCATAGAGACTTCCGTAACAGGAAGTACGGTTGGCATACTAAACAACACCATCTCGAAGAGGATCCATGCGATGGCACCAATATTCGCTGTGGTGCCAAGCAGGCTGCCTACGTTCCATTTTGCATGTGCGACTTCCTTTCTACCGGTAAAGAGAGAGATGGTGATAGGAATGAGGTACCCAATGGCAAGTGCGATGACGCCTACGGATGCGAAAGCAGTGAAAGCGCTGCTGGAACCTAGGTTAATCAGACCAAGCAACATTTCGACGGCTGTGACGAGCGTGAGGGAATATATTGGTCGGTCGGCGAAGGTGCATGTCCAGAGGCTAGCAAGGGGAAGCGCTTTGTCGCGACTGAACGCCCATGTGCAATGGGAAGCAGCGTTTGTAATTGCGATAGCGCAGAAGAGTGTAACGAATAGGATCATTATCATCAAGATCAAGGCTCCAGTCTTCGATCCCATGATGGAGTATACGACGTATGGTAGCGCTTGGCCATAAGGTGCATTGAGGATGTCTTCGAGTGGTGGAAGCGCGAAGCATAACGGTAGGACGAACAGCAGGGAAGCAATGCCACCAAAGGGTATGCACAGGGCGATAGCGCGAGAGACTTCGACCTCAGGCTGGGCGCACTCTTCTGTCATCGATGTTACCATGCCGATGGCAGAGAAAGCGTACGCAGGTGGGAGGAGGCCGATGAAGAAGGTAAAGCCTGTACCCCAACCTGAGAAACTACTGTCGTAGTTCCCCAGGGCGTAAGAGGCAGAATGACGGCCTTTCTGTGCGCGAACCAGTAAACCAACTAGCAGTGCCATGATGGTAACAAAGTTCCATACAGCGGCCACGGAGTCCACGTACGGCAACAGTTTATCTCCAAACGAGCATGCAAGGAATACCAACATGCACAGCGCATAGAATATGAGCAGCAGTTCCCAGTCTGATGCCATCCACTCTGGGTTGTGAACCGAGATCGTCGCAGCGATGAGAGAAGCGAACCCGAAGTTGACAGAAAGCGCAATCGTCCAGTTTCCGATGAGCCAGAACCAGCCCGTCAAGAACGACACAATCTTGCGTATTCCTTTGCGTTCGCCGCATAGCCGATATGACCAGTAATACACCCCAGACGATGTCGGATACCGAGATGCTAGCTCCGCGAGTGAGATGGCCACGCAGCCGTTGAAGAAGAGTACGACGAGGACACCGACGAATATGGAGAGCTGACCACCACCATAGATGGCGCTCATCCTACAACGTACGCGTACGAAGTCAGTTTATGTCTCATATACAGTTCGTGTAGGGGCAATTCTCACAAAGGTCCACCAATACCATACGGCACTGCAACGATGGCAAGGCACATCCCCAGAACAGAGATCAATGACCGATTCTTCGTAAGCTGGGCATTGTAACCCAAATGAACGTGCTCAACGATGCCTTCCTCATGGGTAGTCACAGGGCTCATAGGGTTTCCGAGCTTTTTCTCGTTGGTAGACGATAACATGATGAGAAAGAACTGGATTCCGATTTTGAAGGAGTAGTAGAAAGAGTGTGAAGTTGAGGGTCTGTACGAAGTGGTCGAATATAGCCATCACGAGCAGTTTCAACTCATCTCGTACATCCCTAGCGTATCTTTGTCTAACAACGTGGCGTTCGCCATGATAAGATATGATGATGGTCCATATCCACAGATAGGGAATGTCATTCATGCTGGCTCTTTACCCCAGACTACCCTTGCATTGATTCCAGCTTGAGCATGCACTGATCGCACGCCTGACGACTCGTCATAGTGTCACGTCTTGATAAGCGATGTTGAAT
Source organism: Alternaria postmessia (assembly GCF_024291825.1). Taxonomy (NCBI): domain Eukaryota; kingdom Fungi; phylum Ascomycota; class Dothideomycetes; order Pleosporales; family Pleosporaceae; genus Alternaria; species Alternaria postmessia. The sequence continues at coordinate 15,414 of NW_026260178.1, read as the reverse complement.
AATCAGCTATGCCTCAGTTTGGAAGGATGATAGGCCTCTGATCGTCGTCCGGGGCCCCAGGTTTCGCGTGCAAAGCGTACACATGTGACTTTGGTGGAGTAAAAGCTTATCTCTCGCTAACCTGTCTGTCATCAAGCAGAAGCGTCTTGAAGCTCCGAACAACGACTATACCGGAGGAAGAAGTTTGGAGGGCAATGTTAACGCGCGTGCTGGCGTAGTCGAGACGTCGATCGGAAGTTTGGGCCCTGAGAGTGGAGCTTTTGCCTTAGCATGGCACTATACCGAAGACGGCAAGTTGACAGGCAAAACCGATCACGAAGCTATTGAGGCTATCTTATCACCTGGATAGATCACTGGCTAATGTAAAGGTTGTACATACTCCGGAAAATCAGCGAGAATGATGCCAAAAAAAAAAGCCTTTCAAGAGACTTGGGTCTGCTGCCGCGCTTCGTAGTTCAAATGTGCCGATCGAGACCCGCATGCTTTACATGTCGCCAGCAATGCGACTTGATCTAGGTCTTGTCTGCTTTAGGAAGTGCGATGGGCATTTTTCATCGGATCAGGATGATGGTCATGACTAGATCAAATTATGAGACAAACTTCCGCTCAGCCTCAGTGCGGGGTTGCCTTGATGGAGTCCTATTTGATGAGCGCAAGATATGAAAGACCTTAGATGTCCAACATTGTTCATATGACATATTTCCCATCATTGAATGCGCTTTTCGTTACTGTTTAACACTCATTTTCTCATATCCACATATACCAATATGGCACAATCAATTGAGCTTACAGCCCCCAATGACACGAAATGGACACAACCTACTGGTAGGCGTGAGCGAGCTCAAAGTCTAAGACATATGAGGTTGACATTCATTAGGCCTCTTCATCAATAACGAGTTTGTTCCTTCCAAATCTGGCTCCACGCTAGAAACGATAAACCCATATGATGAACTCGTTATCGCAAAGGTCTCCGCTGGTAGCGAAGATGACATAGATGCTGCAGTCACTGCAGCACGCACAGCGTTCAAGTCGTCAGCATGGCGGGATCTGTCTGCTGCCGAACGTGGCCAGCTGCTATGGAAGCTCGGTGACCTTTGTGAGAAGAACAGCCATATCCTTGCTACCATCGATGCCTGGGACAATGGCAAGCCCTACCAGCAAGCTTTGGACGAAGACGTAGCAGAGACTATCTCGGTATTCAGATATTACGCTGGATGGGCGGATAAGGTCTATGGACAGACGATTGAGACAAGCAACGCAAAGCTGGCGTATACGAAGCATGAGCCTCTTGGCGTGTGTGGACAGATCATACCGTGGAATTTCCCCGTCATGGTACGTATCTATCCAGCCTTCTGGAGTACCTCCGAAGCTGATAAACACTCAGATGGCTGCTTGGAAGCTCGGCCCAGCACTGGCTTGTGGTAATACTGTTGTGCTTAAGCCGGCAGAGCAGACACCTCTCAGTGCCCTGTTCCTTGCGAGTCTAATCAAAGAGGCTGGCTTTCCTTCAGGTGTAGTCAACATCGTCAACGGCTATGGCAAGGGCGCTGGTTCGCGGCTTTCTGAGCACCCACACGTCGACAAAATTGCCTTCACTGGAAGTAAGCAATGGACTTGTATGAACTGCATGTGAGACATGCACTGACTTGGTACCCGCACCTTTTAGGCACCATTACTGGCCGGAGTATCATGAGAGCTGCCGCCAATAACCTGAAGAACATTACTCTGGAGACCGGCGGCAAGAGTCCTCTTCTGGTATTCGACGACTGCGATCTCGACCAGGCTGTAAAGTGGTCGCACATGGGTATTATGGGTACGCCCTCTCAACTTCGAGACGTCTACTTGCTGTACAGGGACTGACCAAGTTACCCAGGTAACAGTGGCCAAGTTTGCACCGCGACGTCGCGTCTCTATGTTCAAGACACCATCTACGACAAGTTCCTCGAAGCTTTCAAGAAGCAGACCAAAGAGAACACAAAGATTGGGTCGCAGTTTGATGCTGACACCAACCATGGACCTCAGATCAGCAAAGCTGCTCAACAAAAGATCTTATCCTACGTCGATACAGCGAGATCGGATGGGGCAGAGCTCATCCATGGCGGCAAGCAAGACGGCATCCCAGAGAAGGGATACTTTGTTGAGCCGACCGTCTTCGCTAATTGTAGCAATGACATGAGGATTGTACGAGAAGAGATCTTCGGTCCATTTGTGGTCATCCAGAGCTTCAAGACAGAAGACGAAGCGGTTGAGAAGGCGAACGATACCGAGTTTGGTCTAGGAGCGGCTGTGTTCACCAAAGATATTATGAGGGGACACCGTGTTGCAGGTGCAATCGAGGCGGGTATGGTTTGGGTAAGTCATGCCCGCGAGATTCTAGACTCAATTTTTCTTGCTGGGACAGGCGCTAACAACGATACAGATCAACAGTTCTCAAGACTCGCATTTCGGTATCCCATTTGGTGGATACAAGCAGAGCGGTATTGGTAGGGAGCTCGGGGCGTACGCGTTATCTTCCTATACTCAGGTCAAGGCTGTACACGTCAATCTGGGGACTTTCTTATAGGCCAATTTGTATCATGTTATTAACCTTGTACATACCAATCTGACATGACTTCATGTACGATGCCCTCAAGATGCAAGATACGTCCCTCATATGTGAATCGAAGATATCACGAACATGGAGGTTGACAAGAGAGCCTGAGCCACAGCCTAAAAGTGTTGTAGATAATGACGCAACGTGTCTTAGGCGCGTCGCGTCGCTTAACGCCGCGCCCTGCTTATCTCCGCATAAGCAGCCGCCACGCAGTGTCGCCGCCCAGAGACAATCACTTCAACGCTTGAATCAGCACTTTCTCAACCAGTCCATACCTATATACCGGTCACCCTTCTAACGCGATTGGTCTCGCATGCGCAAAGCCCCACAATGGTCCTCGGTTTCGAACGCATCAACGAGCGCACCCAACGTCCAAACGCGCACATAAACTTCATCCGCACCCTCCCCGGCTCGACATCCTCCATAGCAGAGAACATACTCAACCGTGTTGCAGCAATATGCTACCCGTTCATGAAGTCGCACATGATCCTTGTCCAAGCTCTCGAGGAGTTTCCTTACAACACCGAGTTTGTTGGTCGCAACTTCAATGCCGGCGAGGTTATACAACTAGTCCTCCGAGACCGAAATGGAAGATGGTTGCCACAGAGGATGGTGGAGATGGTCATGGTGCACGAGCTTGCTCATTGCAAACAGATGAATCATTCAAAGGCTTTCTGGAAGGTCCGAGATGAGTATGCAGTGGAACTGAGGGCACTTTGGGCAAAAGGATACACTGGTGAGGGGCTATGGGGTAGGGGTATAAATTTGGACACGGGGGCCTTGCAGGCAGACGATGGTGAGGCAATGGACGTGCCTGAGCATCTGTGTGGTGGCACATATGGACGAAAGAGAAACAAAAGGAAGAGAGGTGGAAAGGAAAAGCCTGCACTGAGCTATGCAGAGAGGAAGCAACGGAGAATTCTTAAGAAATTCGGGGCCGGAGGACAAGCACTGCGAGCGGACGACGATACTAAAGTCAAGCTGGAAAAAGGTGTGCCGAAAAAGGGCAAGCCTAGGGTCGCCGGTAGCGCACGAGGACGTGATCTCAGAGCAGCGGCGGCGTTAGCACGCTTCGATCCGGTTAAGAAAGAGGACGTTACTATCAAGAAAGAGGAACCTTCATCAGACAGTGAAACAGAAGACGAGTTTGTCGAAGGCGATCAAGACGGTGCAGCGTTGGACGTAGACGGGAAGAGCATGTTCGACGATAAAGGTCGCGCTCTCATCAAGATCTGCGAAGACGACAACGACAACGATGGCGATGCAAGAAGAGAAATGGATGAGATTCAAAAATTCGCGCCGCAGCCCAATTCTACGGCTAAGTCGACACCGGCCAGAGCCTCGAGCAAGCCACCAAGATCGCAATCGTTAAAGATGAAACCAACACCAACGAATACCTCACGTTCGACTGCTGCTCCTGCTGCCTCAACGCCACCATTGGGTTCGAAACTCTCTCAATCTAAGATTCACAAATCTCAGCATGACCCTGTTACTCCTGCTTTACGACTTCGACCATCGCAAAGCTTTCCCTGTCCTGTGTGTTCCCTTGAAAACGACACAGAGGCGCTGACTTGCGCTGTCTGTGCAAACGTACTGAAGGAAGACTTTGTTCCGAATCACTGGCGATGCAAGAGCGCTGATTGCGAAGGAAGTCAGTACGTAAACGCTGGTGATGCAGGCGTTTGCGGCGTCTGTGGAACGCTGAAGAAATAAGGTGAAATCGGTGCAGCGAGCAAGTACAAGAGTATTTATCGGTGACGGCAGCAATGGCGGAATGATTATGATACCCAATTCCTTTCAGTATTTCATTTCGCCTACAAAACGTAAGAGAGCATTTCAAGAAGATCGAGTTCCAATGTCATAACTTCATTCTGTGCAACAATCATACGCTAAACCGACAGTGGTAATCACAACACCTGTTCCGTGGTGGTCGACACCAAGCTATGCATAGTAATAACAAAAACGCCTCTACCATCCCTGCTTTCGCAGACGTTGCCAGTCCTACCTCGCAATCCTCAAATGTGAACCCCCCACACTCTTTCTAGCGCTAGTTGGCACACCCACATTCCTTCCACTATTCCGCCTCATACTTTCTAGCTTGGCTTTTAACTGTTCATGAATTTTCCTGTTCTGCGCCCAGCCATCAGCTAGCTTTTGCATGCGGATCGCAGCGACAACAGCGATAATCGCAGACTTGAGCTTGGGTCGGCGGTCGTGCACTGTAACGTCGGGGGTAATACCCATCTGAGAGATGAGATTGAGATCCTCTTGATTACTGTGAGGTGTTAGTGGCTGTGTTGCAGAACGAGTCAAGTAGAAGAGTCGAGACATACCATTCGTTGTAAGTTTGAATCTGCATCAAGAAGAACTTCTTTTGGTACCCAAGGGCTTCACGGAACGCCTCTGCTCGCGAGCATCGTGCGCGGAGGAACTGGATTTGCTTAGCGAGACCGTTGATTTCCTTGATGTGGCGTTTTGTGAGGGTTTCCGCCTGTTCGTCGAGATCAATCGCATCCTGGTTGGCCTTTTGTTGGATCGCCTTCGACGACGCTTGTATGAGACGCAGCTGTGACTCTTTTTCGCGAAGATGTGACTGCAGGTCTTGTAGTTGACGTTCAAGAGCAGATTGCTGATTGCGCGTTGCCGACTTGGCTTCGGATAGGAGTTTGCGATGTTGAGCGTCCTTGTCGCGGATTCGTGATTCAAGATCGCGAATCTTGTTTTCAAAAGCAGCCTTCTGTTCTCGTTGTGCTGCACGGGACTCAGATTGCAAAGCTCCATTCTGGCTCTCCTTTTCACGTATCATAGACTCCAGAACGGTTATCTTCTCTTCAAGCGAGGCTTTCTCCTCGGCGACTTCGTCGGCGTCTTCTTGCAGAACTTCTATCTCGGCTTCGAAGTCGTCCTTCTCCCGGCGGGCGTTCTCCCTGAGCTCCTCCAGAGCTTCCAGGCGCTCTTCTGCTAGTCGTTGCAGAGCGTCAACTTGGCTCCTCTGTTCGTTTAACTCCTCGCGTATGTTCTCAAGCTCGTCATCACGCTTGCGTACTAGATCCTGCATGACGTCGATCTGGGTGTCGGGCTCGTCGGCGTGGCTCCTTAAGGCATCAAGCTCAGCTTCGCGGTCGGATATCGTTTGTCGTGCTGTATTCAGCTCTCGTGTTCTGTCACTAAGGTCATTCCTGAGTTGCTTAAGCTCTTGGAGTGTTGCCTCTTGCGCTTCAATCTTCTTTTGCAGACCGGCCATATCACGCTCACGGGCTTGCAATGTTGATTGCAAGCTGGACAGATCTCGAGACAGCGCATCCCGTTCGCGTGTGATCTTCTGAAGTGCTTCAATCTGTGTGTCCTTGCCAGACACAGCGGACCGCAGATTACGCATTTCGCTCTCGATATCTTTACGTTCCTGTCGAAGAGTGGCTACTAAGGTATCGCGGTCGTTGTTGCCTCTGCGTAAGACTTCCACTTGCTCGTCTTTGCTCGACATCTTCGAGACCAGGTTGTCGCGCTCGCGACGAAGATTCGAAAGTTCGCGCGAGAGGTTGTCGCGTTCCCGTGTGGCGTTGTTGAGCGCCTGCACCTGAGCGTCTTTGCTGTTTAGATTTGAGCGAAGGCCTGTCAGTTCTTGAGTCGCATCATCGCGCTCACGTCGTATCGTATTTAATCCATCTAGCTCGCGATCCTTCTGGTTGAGATCACGTCGGAGCTGTTGCAACTGTTGCTCGTATGCGGACGCCTCCCGTTGTAGACGTGCAATCTGCTGCATCGCATCTTGGTGTTGCTTGCGGAAGTCGTCTAGCTCATCGGCTCTTGATTCAGCGGCGTCGACTCTCGACTGCAATAACTCGATCTCAACGCCCTTTTCGCGAGTGATCTCAACCACCTTTTGTCTAGCATCATTGGCGGATTGTTGCGCTAATTGGACTTGGTTGTCCCCCTGAGATTCTGCAAGCTCCAGGCGTTCGCGTAGAGCGTCCATCTCAGCTTCCTTTTCGTTCTGAATAGTCTGAAGGCGCCGCTGCAGCTCCCGGAGTTCGGTATCCTTCTCACGCTCCATCGAACGTAAGCGCTCCTCAACCATGGCAATCTCACGACGCTTTTGCTCCTCTGCGGCTTCGAGGTCGTTTTCGGCTTCGTCAAGGCTTTCGTTCAACTCTCGTATTTCCTGATCCTTTTCGAGAGTAGCGGAATCAAGCTTGGATCTAAGGGCGTTGATCTCGGCCTCCTTTTCACGTTCGACTGCGCGAAGCTGCTCCTGGATATGCTCGATCTTCTCACTTTGGTCGGCCAGTTGACGGTCCTTTTCCGTAAAGTTATCTTCTTGTGACTGTTTGGCCGATTGCAACTGTGCTTCCAACTCAGCAATGCGTTCAGCTTGGTCCTTGAGTTGGCGGTCCTTCTCCTCGTCGTCAGCAAACTGTGAATTCTGCGCGTTCTTCAGCTGCTCCTCCAAGTCTCTCATCTGCTCCTCCTGCTCGTCTAGCAACTCGTCTCTTCTTGTGAGCTCCGCTTGTGTGTGCTCCAGGTCTGCTTTGACCTTATCCAACTCTTCATCGACACCCTTCTCTTCTTCCAGCTTCCTTTCAAGGCGCTCCACCTCGTCGGCACGTTCGTCGGCCAGCCTTCGAAGCTCATCCATCTCTTCGCGCATGCCCTCATCGACGTGCCGCCGTTTGACCTTTTCGGCGTACTCCCGTAACTGCTGCTTGTATGTGTCTAGCTCTTTTTCGGCGGCTTTGAGGTCTTTCGAGTAGTTCTTTATATCGCGCGCCATTGTGACCTTCTCCGACTTAAGGTTGATGTTCTCTTCCATGGCCTGTCGGTTAAACTCAGGGCCCATCTTTTTCAGGTTCTCTTCGAGGAAATGGATTTTAAGCTTGAGTCCGAAGTTCTCCTTGTCGATCTGCTCCAGACGCTGCAATTGTGTTAGGATACTCCAGGTGAGTGAGGGCGGCTAAGCGGGGATATACGTACAGCCTCCTGCTCCCTCAAAGTAAGTACGTTGCCATTTCCGTTGTCCATCTCGCCCTCCGCCCGTCTCGGTAGCGCTGTAGGTGTACTCATAGTACTCGAGTTGGGGTCTGGCAGCTGCGTCCGGCCATCGACGGAATCTGCGAAGGAACTCGAATGTATGTCGAATGTGCTCGCCTCGGGCAGCGGGGTGTTGCTGACTTGGAAGCCTGGCTTCATCGCGGCGGGTGTTGTGAGCTTTCCGTCGAGTAGTCCGTTGACCTGGCGCGTCCGGTTCGCGGTTGCGCTCTTCAGCATGGGTGTGAACTCGTTTTTCGCGTTCAGCTGACGTCGGGCAGCAAGCGGCTGTCGGGGTGTTCGGGCGCCGCTCATCTGTTTGAAGAGGTTGTCGCGGTCTGTCGGCGCATGGAACGTCTCTTCCATGCTGAACGAGGGCTCGTTGATCGTGAAGCGCGTCGTGTCGCCAACCTCTGTGCGAGGTGTGTCCGGTAGGTGCGCCATGATATGTAATGTACTCTAGCAACGCATGAGTGAGAGAAATAGAAAGGTCCTTTGGGGCGCACCTCAGTCGTGCGAGTGCCTCATGTTCCACCTCATGATAGTATGGATGTTGTTTGTTTGGGACGCTCGGACCACGACAGGGATGCAGCCCACCGCTAGCCCATGTAGGCAAGAAGCCGAAAAGCGTGTCTTCCCCGTATGTCACGTTACGTCGGCGCCGCCTACACCAGAAAACTCACTGTAGGTTTCGTCCTTTCCGCTTGAGGTAGATCTATATCACTCTTTGGACAACAGCCAGCGTACAGACCTAAGTTCTCGGGCCATCGGATCGAGACTACCTTCACAAACGCCTGGCCGAATACAATGGACGGCCCTCAGGATGACCTCAAATGGTTTGGTGAAGGTTTCGATGGCTTTCCTAAGAAATTGCCCGATGATGTCGTGGAATACACGGTCTTCATCATCGACTCTAGGCTCTCGGACATCCAGACAAGGGAAAGATTACAAGCCTTCCAACGCGCCCTGACCGTCCTGGAAAAGAAGTTCCTGAAGGAGTACATATGGCAGCGTGATTCTCTTGCGCTTGACCTAGTCCGAGAAGAACATCAGTGGCTGTTAAAAGGACGATCTAATTACGGTGATAGCGTCGCAGACGAATGGCTTATAGTCTACTTCCTGCGTGAGTTAAGCAAAGAGTTCAAGGATGCATGGATCCGCATTTATGACAGCGATGGAGAGTTTCTTCTAATCGAGGCTGCCAACGCGCTACCAAAATGGTTGAACCCTGAGGTTGCTGAGAACAGAGTCTGGATTAATAGTCATCGCCTACTGATAATCCCATTGGGGAAGGAAGAAGACCCTGCCCCTTTGACGCAAGTGCAGGCTTTACAGATTATTGATGAGACACCAGCACGTCCACAGCAATACGGCAAAGTAGAGAAAGAAGCTTTTCATCGCTTAGCTGGATATCCTGCTGCGATATCTGAAAATCAGCACCATGCGACACTTCCACTGCCAAGAAAAGTCGCGCATATCTTGCATACCAATCCATCCTATATCGCACCAGTGGTCGAAGCCTTTTATCTTCGAGATCCCATCTCCATCCGGCTTATACAACCCGAAAAGTCCAAAATTCCTCTCACACTCCCGCCGGAAGATTTTGTCGACGTCAGCGTTCGCTTTACCAAAGTCCTTTATGCTCAGCTTCTAGGCCAGCACTGGGAGCCCCAGGCGCCATGGGATACAGCATTAGAGCAGCTCGCTAAATCTGGTAAACCAATTGAGAAAGCAGAGATCGGGATCAAAATCGCAGCAGGCATGCAAATGCTCCTGTCACACTCCTTGTACGCCTCTCGTAAACCGACGCGCGAGATTGCGCTTCTTTTAGAAGATCTGGAGAATGGTGACGACACACTTCCTACTGACACCGAAATTGCTAGTTGGCCCAAACGTGAGGACGATGAGGCATGGCTCAATATTGACTTCTCGGAGTTTGAGAAAGAGCTGGAAGGTAAAGGAAGTGGCGCAAAAGGCGCGTTTGGCGATAAGAATGCGGAGGAGAATTTGAAAAAGATGGTTGCACGCTTCAACGACTTCCTGGCTGACAACGAAGCTGGTGCGGAGGGTGCCGATGGAGGTCTGGACCCCATGGATGTGGACAACGATTCGGACGCTGGTGACAGAGGATGGGAGGATCCTGAAGATAGTGACTCTACAGCTGAGAACGATACGAAGAGCAAAGGCAAAGGCAAAGCGAAGACCAGCAATGGCGAAGATGATGCCGGCACAGATGACGAGGAGGACGCAGAGGCTGACGCGGAGTACGCGGAATACGAGCAAGCTTTCGAAAAGTTCATGATGTTGCCCGCAGCTGAGAAAGCCATCCTCACTGATGAAGCTCGTGCGTTAGCTCTCGAACAAGACGCTGAGAAGGAAGAAGACGAGGAGATCCAAAAACTCACTGAGATGATGGAAGCTGAGCTCTTCAGCCACGGGGCACTGAACATCAACTCCAAGCCCGACCACAAACCAGGAACAGGGCTTCTATCTGATAGTAATGGGAAAGGCAAAGGAAAGCTCCAGGACGTTGCTGAGGAGGATGAGGAGGATGAAGACGATGAACTCTTGGACGAAGACTACAACCTCGCCGATAACATGTTAAAGGCTTTCAAAGGCCAAGCTGGGATGGCAGGCCCGGCAGGCAACATGATGAAGGCGATGGGCGTGCAATTTCCGCGGGACGCTGATGATGAGATCAAGGGTGGTAGTAGCAAGAGTAAAGGGTTAGGCGGAGCCTAAGGCAATTATTGAGTAAGGGTGAAAGCGACGCTCCATGGTGGAGTCGAAACTCCGATCGGGAACAATAGCGTGAGCGTCTGTGATTTTGCGCCAATTATCTCAAGACCTACTTAGATTGCAGCCTGTATAAAATTACTTAGCCCAATGCCGGACCGTCGTCCTTGTCTACTTCATCCATCCATCCATCCATACTTTTGTCTGTTCACCGCCGATTCCAGTGTATCTATCTTTTCTTTCTTCTTGTAAGTAAGATCCTCCTTCCCCGTTTTATGCAGCTGTTCTTCAATCAATCTTCTATATATTGGTGAACTCTCAGCTACCAGCTTCCGTCTTCTTATCATAATCTCCGTCTGACTCTTCCCTTCGATACCCGCAAGTACCGCTATATCCTTATCATCATGCCCTTCTACATATAGATTTAAGATGGTTTCGTCTTCCTGGGGAGTAAAATCACGAAGCGGTTTGCGCCGCCGAAGGTCAAGAACGTCTTCGGGGACTTTCTTCGCTGCCCGGAGGGCTTGCCATCGAGATTGAATGGCTTTTTCCGGTATGTTGATCTCCTGGGCAATCTCATTGGGAGTCAGCCCACGGCGTCTGCCATCAATTATTGCGGAATCGAGTTCGGCAGTCCAGGATATGGAAGCGCTTTCGTCCCTCTGTCGGATAATTGAATAGCGGTGTTGTACAGATTGTATGGAACGGTTCAAACTGGTTGCTGCTTCTTTGTAAGTTTTCTCTTCTACTTTGATAAGGTAGAGGAGCCTATTTTCCTCATCATAGTTCCAGCGACGCAGCTCTTTAGGGGGTTTGAGTTCAGGTGATTGTCGGTATGATCTAGTGTCCATGGTAAGATACAAGATAGGTAGAATTATCTCGGTTGTTTTGTTGATTCCAGGATTTGTTAGTAGTTTGGCTCACCAAAGGCACGATAATGCCTGTATATATCTAGAGGCGAGAGTGGAATTCCATGGCATGTGACATTTCTGTAAGCGCTATCTACGCGGACGACGATTAAACCACAGGCTTTCACTATACTGCTACCACTATTACTCTTTAGCTCAAGCTACAGATAGAGCAAATGAATGGGAGGCAAAGAAAAGCCAGAGTAGAATAGCGGTGGCTCAGAATACGTCACCCTTCTTGAACATACTAGATTCTCAATACCCGTATCAGAGTCTTTGCATTCAGTTTCCCGTTCCATGATTACACTATGTCATGCCCACCAAAGCTCTACGTAAAGTCAACTTCCTACTGAAAGAACTCTACCCTCTCATGTCTCAAACACCATGAACTCCATCATAAACTTGTCCGCCTCTTTACCCGTTTCTTCCTCTTTCATTTTGATGTCTGACTCCACCCTTCCAAATACTATCATAAATCTCTCTAAGAGTTGTGCTTTCACTTTCTCTGCACCCAACTTCGTACCCCGTTTCAGCGTATACAAAAACTCTTGATATTGAAGGCCCTTTGCTACTTCACCACAAAGATAACGCATGAACTGCAACATACTACTGTGAACATCCTGCGAACACAGAGGTACGAAGTCAGTGTATGTCTCATGTGCGTCTCGTACAATCATGACTTACCCACCTCCCGTCGTCGTCATAAACAGCGGCCCCCCACTCCCCGATCTGTTCCTTAACAAGCGAATTCCACTCGTAGACGAGATATGGTCCAACATATGCGCGGTTCAAGAACCCGCATTGGAAGATCAGCTCGCTGGTTTGGGGATGTGGTAACTGAACTAGGACAAAGTAATGATCCCCATACTCGTAAGTAATGCCGACCTTATTGAGTTCGACAACGTCAGGATTGAAGTTGGAAAAGGTACCCCGAAAATATGCGGACAAACTGTGTGTCTGTTCGTTGTAGATTTTGGTAGATGATTGCAGAATGTTGAGTTTGGCCATGGTAGATTTGTTGACTATTGCTGCAGGAATGGCGCTGTGGACTAGTTTGTCTGATTGATCTTTGCCTTCACCATCCGACGAAGAACTAGAAAGTGCGGAAAAAACTGTAATCAAAATCGGAGGATATATATTTCGGCATAGATGGTGACAAGAATGGTCGATAAACTTGCTGTCGCGGTATGCGGTATTGCTAATATCGAAAGCCGAAAGCCTGTTAGAGGCTGGCGAGTCGCTATTCTCAGGTTTTGTCGTTCAAGAGAATTTTGTGTTTAGTCAGTCGCAATGGGAGGGAAAGGTCAGTTGACAATCACGATATTTAAGGTTATGCGAAAATTAGGCTCCCTTCTCTGAATAAAGGTTAAGTCAAGCGAGGAGATGTAACTGCGACAAAGGATACATTAGTTTGAATGACCTAACCTTCACTGGAGAACTACGCTATCCCCAGTCCTATTCCCCAGTACTCTAGTCCTGCTGCCTCTCTTCAACAGATTTTAATGCGAATGCTCGACACTCTTTTTCTCCGCCCTACATTGTAGGGAAAGCGGCAGATGCAGGTATACGAAGAGATGGGGAAACATGTTGAAGCATGCAGTGTTTATCGGGATGTACTGGTATACAGCAAGATTGCATGAAGGACAGATATAGTTAGAGGAAGCTACTGCCTTGAGACTAAAGATGGAACTGGTTGCAGATGACACCTGACCCGCTCAGCTCTGCAAACATATACCATTCCCAGAGCCACTGTCACCGAACGCCAGCACAAAGAAATAGTTGAAACCAAATGCTGAAGCAATGACCTTTCTAATCTTCATACCGTGGCTTGATTCTGACATCCAACTTTCCTACAGTCATCGTAAAGCAGTCTCGACTCTTGTTCTCGATAGTGCTTCCATTTTCACCATCCGCAAAGGTGATTTCGAATGATCGAACCAAATTAGCCGTAACACTACGCAACTCCATCATGGCCAGCTTCTGGCCGATGCAGTTGTCTAAATGTAGGTGTACAAAATCAGTGTATGTCTTAGATACAGTCTGTACAGGCATATCACTCACAAGGTCCAGTAAGGAAGGGTAGAAAAGCGCGTTTCTCAATAGTGGCACCGGGCCTCTCATCGGTCCATCGCTCAGGCATGAAGGAAAGAGGATCCATCCAGTAGCGTGGATCGCGTTGCAAACTATAGATAGGAATCCAGACGTTGACCTTGCCAGGTATGTACGTGCTGTCAGGTAGGGTGAGACCTTCGGGCGGCGTCTCACGCTGAGGGCCAGATGGAGTAGCAGGGTGGAGGCGTAAAGTCTCGTTGATAACCCCATCTAAATATGCACATTCCGCAACATCTTGGACGTCGAGATGCGCTTTCTCCGGTTTAACCGTATCAATAGCAGCGCGAAGTTTGGCTTGAACTGTGAGATTCTTGCACAACTCATACAACAGGTAAGATAGCGTCGCAGAGACAGTATCACTAATTCCCATGTTAGTATCGAGAAATGAATCAAGCTACGCGGAGGCCGTGAGAGGTCTACACAAGTCACTTACCTGCCAGCTATGATAAGAAGTCGTGAGTCAGCGTTCATTTCAGGGGTTATCTGGTCCTCATTCGGGTTTAACAAACAAGAGAAGACGTCTTTCTCTTTAGGAGTATTCTGTTATTTGTGAGTAGATACAACTGAGACAAAAGTGCTGATTTGGAGGCGCCTACCTTCTTTCGCTCTTCAAGAACTTTAGCGCTCCAGTCCATGTGCTCAAAGAGAGGCTGGGATCCAATTGGTGTTCGTGCGATGAGGCGCATAGCCCAACTAATATGTGCAAGAACACTCAATGGTGCCTGACTATCGTGCAACAGCTTAATGACATGAGCTTCTTCACCCGACTCCACCATGCCAAAGCTGCGGTTGAAGCCGATATCGCCCATTACATCAAAGCTGTAGAAGTTTACCCAGTTTGTAATTCGCACTGAGGGAAATGTGGCTTGCCCTTTGAGTCTCGATATGAGAGCAAGTGCATGCCGGTTCAAACGAGGCTCGTACTCGCGGAGGGCTTTAGCATTGAACGCACGGTCCCAGACCTTGCGCCTTTGTCGGTGTTCGTCCTTGTTCGTCGTGAAGTGAAGAGCCCGGCCTGCAACTTCCCCTGCAGATGTGGAGATACGAATTCAGTGTACGTCTCGCATGCATCTCGTACAGGCACCACTTACCTGTGGTTGAGTAAATAGTACTTTTGCTGCACTTGGAAGTGGGTCCATGGACCAAAGCAATTGCATCTGCACAGTAGATAGTGACCTCTACCAAGGTAGATATACGAAGTCAGTGTATGTTTCACATGAATTTGTACTTCCAAGACTCACCCCGAGGACCAGTTCTGATGACGTCCACTCCATAGTGTTTGTGTAAAGACTCAAGCCATTTGAAGTATTGAAAATTGGTAGAAAGAACACCAGCGATAATGCCGTACGACTTCGAGAATCGTGCAAAAAAAGGCCCAGGGATCTGAAAGTATTAACGAGAAAGACTTTGCTGATATTCTCATATGCTTACCTTTCGCAAGCGATGATACAGCCCTCTATGTAGCAGTATACTGACCACCAGGATAGCGAAATAGAGGGAAGCTGTCCTTGCTGCGAGCTGTATTGCAATGCTCACATTCCTGGTACTCGTAGCGGCTATATATTCGAAACATGCAACACTTCCAAAAAGGATGACCCAAATGCCGATGACTATATGGAAGGTGTTATCCCACTCGCCACGGTGAACAATATAATGGGTGATCAGTGCTATCAACGCGATGAGTGTCTTGTTTGACACAGGATCAACGAGGTTATATGCCATCATAGCCGTTGGAAAAGGGGAGGAAGAAGTGAGAGAGGCATTTGAACAGCGGGGAACTGGTTCAAACAATGAACGGCTGATCAGCGGAAGGCTGGACCCTGAAAGGCTGAACATTGGAAAAAGGCGTCCAAGCAGAATGCTGTACAAATGTGGACGTTAGCACAACGGTGACAGATCCGAGCAAGCAGTAATGCAGAGTTGCTAACAATCAATCCAAACTGATGAGACTGACTGACTGACTGATTGCTTGGCAGTCAGTTCAGTGTCAGTTTAGAGCTCTCGTCTTATCAGTCAGTTCAGTTTAGAGCTCTTAAACTG